>NC_051154.1:67866311-68089492 GCF_013339745.2 Dermacentor silvarum | reverse complement strand
TGCATGCTCCAACGAGACCTCGTAGCACGGTGACGTAATCGACGGCCGTCTCACCTGGGCTTGTGCACGTCGACGGAAACGGTGACGCGCTGCAGTGACGTTGACAGAGCTCTTGTAGTGGTCTTCAAGGATCACAATGGCGCGGTCGAACTCATCGGGGCCAGGAGCCGTCAACGTCTCTCCAGCGGCGCTCGAAGCAAAAGGCGCGGGTCGTCCTCCGACGTCAGAGTCTGGAAGATACGTTGTCCTTCCAAGCCCAAGCAGTTGAGCAAATCGCCTTCCGACGCATGGCAGGTAGGTCGGAGGCGCCCGACGCCACCATGTAGTTCTTGAACGCTTGAATCCATTGCTCCCATGGAATGACCGGGTGTCCAGGTGAGGATAGGAAAGGGGGTGGCGGTTGTAGTCCCGAAATACTCATCGTATAGGATGATAGGCAGCAATCGAAGGCACAGATGAGGGGCAAGCCGGTAGCACATGGGCTGTTAAATCCTCGTCGCCAATATGTTGTATCGTGCAGGATACTGGAAGGAGACATTACAGACATTACTCAGTCCCTGACTGTTTATTCTATCTTCCTCTTCCTCTCCAGGCCGGCTCCCAAGCACGCGCCATCTAATGGCGCGGCAGTCGGCAGCGATGCCTTATACAACAGTCGCGTTGACTCTTTTGCACAGTCCAGAAGATCTTCAATGTAGCTGGTAAATGATTCACCCGGCTGTGCACGTTCGCACAAACGCAATTCTGCTCACAGCTTGCGCACCACAGGGCGACCAAACACCGCCACCAAAGAAGTCTTGAACAAGGACCACGTCGGAAAATCGGTCACATGGTTGCTGTACCAGAGACTGGCTACACCCGCGAAATAGAAGATCACATTGCTGAGCTTTGCGGGGTCGTCCCATTTGTTGTGAGCGCTTACCTTCTCATACGTTGTCAGCCAGTCCTCCACATCGGTTTCGTCCGCGCCGCCGAAGATGGCAGGGTCCCTGTGGCGAGGCACACCAGAGCACATGACAGACTGAGGAGGCGCTTGCTGGGATGGGGTAGGTGGCACTTGCTGGGATGCGTCTTCGGGCATGGTTGAGCGTAGGTACGGGATCGAAACTCCGGATTACGTGTAAGTAGAAGCACCCTCCACCACTGTAAAGGTGTTATTAGACACCAGCCGTTGGGCCGTCCGTTGTTTGAAGGTCCGTGCTCTCAGTACGAGCGGCGTTCTCGAGGAAAGCGCAGGAGGGATCGAACCCACTAGAAAGGGCTGGAGAGCGTGACTCGCTATGGCGTACGTATTCTTCGCTTCACCCTCAAGAATGATGATGATCATCATCATTGTAGTGGGGGGGGGGGGGGTGGATTACGCTTTAACGGGTGCGAGATTTTTTAAATATATATTTTTATTCATTTACGCGCGAAAGAAATTTAAAAATGAGTTTTTTAGCCCATGGCCCATATAGTTTATTTGCCGTTGTTCGCAAGGCTAAGAAGAAGAAGTAGAAGACGTACACGTTCAGCGGTGAGGGCACGCGCTTCTGGGCACGCGCCATGGGATTCTAAGAAGGCCACGTAGCGTTGTCTTTCTGCGTTCGGAAACGTCGCGCCATGTTCTGACCTGGCGGCTGGAGAAATAAGGGTCATCGCCAGCATCAAGGTGCCATCGTCTTCAATGAGGCGGCGACGGTTGAGGAGTCGCATTCGAGACCGTCAGCTACCAGTACCCGGAGTTGGTAAGCGACGCCGCATGGAGCGAATTCGAGCAGAGTAGCCGATACCTTGCGCCGTTCTCGAGGCCTACACCCTGCGAGTCATCTATTCTGTGCGCGTCGTTTATTCATTGGGAGGCAATCGTTCCATGTACACAGTATATAGAATGTTTCCAGTTAACGTTATCCAAGCTTTAAAATAAAACACTGGTGCAATATGCAATTAAGAGACTTACGCTGTTCTGGTTAAAAGTTGTCTTCCAGAACCAGGAATTTTTTTCCTGGTTCTTAGAAATGTGTCATGGCGGCAACCGAACTCCTCTCCTCGCGCTTCTTGCTGGACAAGCGGCGCCTTACTATGGTGCTGCCGAGAAATCCGCGCGTGGCCTGCGAGGCGAGAAGCGCGGGGCGCCGGTGCCTGTGAACGCTAATTATTCCCTCATTTGCCGCACAGCCACTGGCACATACTTGGTGACCCAGTTGGGGAGAGGCTCATGAAGAGCGGCACATACCCAGTGCATTCGAGGCGCAGTTCGCATCAAGCGTCGGGTGTGCTGTCCATGACGTGGGTTCGATTCCACCAAGCATTGGAGTCGCCTTTTTGGACATTTAGAGCGGCACATTCCCAATGGCACAATCGCTAGTTGCCAAGTTTCTTCGAGGGCTGGTTTCGAACCTGTTCCCTCAGCACAGCAGCCCGATGAGCTACCCTTCCGACCGTGGACTGCCAGTGAGCCGGCAGGCGAAAAACCGTTACATACATACATACATACTACATAAATACCTACATACATACATACAACATACATACATACACATACCTACATACATACATACTTACATACATACATACATACAGACATACATACATACATACATACATACATACATACTATACATACAGACATACATACATACATACATACATATCATACATACATACATACATAACATAGCTAGCCCCCGGATAGTGCGTACCCGAAGAATGCTAACGCATTAAATAGAAAAAAAACGGGAGTGGTGTTGCAATTGTGATAGAGAGGGAACAGGTAGGGGTATTGATGTTTCCTTCAAGAAGTAGGGGTGGAAAGTACGGGAAATGATCTATGTGCAGATCCTTTTTTCGTTTCTGTCATCTCTACTTCTTGGATGAACCGACAGCAGCATGCACCCCGAAGTGTTTCCTCGCTATCACAACTATTCACCTCCAAGTCCACCCTATCCTTTTTTTTTTAATACGATTACGTACTCTAGGAACTTTATCCATTTTTCCGGCATGTCTGTCAGTCTGTCCTCGCCTAACCTCTGTCCACGCCAACTTGGATCATTGGGTACCCATGGTCTAATGCGTAGGGCATCCGGCTACTCTGCTGAAGGATGCGGGTTAGAAACCAACCATCGAAACCTTTTTCACGCCAGCTTCCTTCACTGGGTATGTATCACTGGTTCTGTACCGCTCACCAATGAACCTCTCGGACTCCAACTTTGGTAACTGGGTGGCGGAATCGAACCGGTGTCATATATATTCAGACACGGGCCACGCGAGAACTTCGTGGTGGCCCGTGTGACGTCATGTATGCACGTCATACATGACGCGTTTCAGCGATGACAATGCGGTGTGTCGTTACGTTGCTTCAATCCTGCTCGAATTCACGTCGACAGTCATCCTGAGATGTTTCTGTGGGATTTTCTTTTAACACTTCGATTTCACCACTTTACTCTACGCGCCGGCTTACTCTCCTCCCACTCCTTTGAGGGTGGGAGAGAGCGAGCTACACCCACATAAAGGCAGCTAATTATTGTATATAAAGTCGCTTACCATTATCATTATGTTTTTCGTTATCGTCTACAGCTGTCTATTTTTTATTTCTTTTTTTTTCCCCTGTAAAGAGCGTAAAGAGCGTTGTCAACTCGTTTTGCGCAAGCACTTGCACATTTAACTTCATTTCCCGTTGTTCTTGCACGCCACGACGGGGTGAGTTCTTTCACTTACCTTTCACAAGCCAAGCGACGTACGAGAACTCTTGGAAATCGTACTAAGTATAGAATAAACAGTTACTCCTGCGAAAAGATTTCCCAATACTCTCTTTGTTCTTAGAGTGTTGGGGATATTTCCGAGTGCCAAAGCGGATGTCTGAATGGAACATTGAAACTATCGCAACATATTTTTCGAGCGACAGTGGCCTGGATAACTATGTCACGTAATCAAACAATGCACCAAAATTTATGATGCAGAGAAAAAGTACGACAGTGCAGTCGACCCGGATATATCGAACCCACATATAACGAATTATTGTGTATAACGAACTGCAGTAAAATCTCCTTGAAAATGTTTGTATAAAATTTTTATTTTATATATCGAACTTTTTTGTGATCCCCTTCAGATTCGACATATCCTGGTTCGACCGTATTAGGAACTTAGACAATACGTTGATATGAACGCTACAGTAGAGTATATACCGAATTTCCTCGCGCGTCACGGTAATATCATGCATGTGGCGCGTTCCCCTTCGCCCGAAACAAGCCGAAACCGGTTTTTGATGAGTGAGTTTTGCCGGTGAGTGGAGGAGGGCACACGCCGCAGCCATCTCGATTTTGCTCTTTTTACCTTCGTATAAATGGATTGCAATGCTCTACTAATGCGATGCGATGGGCCACTTGTCACATTCATGTACACGCGACTAATGTATCCCTCGTATCCCTCATTCTAAATATACTACACTCTGTTTGTTTCCTATTTTTTTTAACGTTAGTACAGAGTTAGTGATTGAAGCAGTTCCTACTCTCACAGAGTGTTTGTAACCTTTTACTAGCTATTTCGCGACTAAACTAAACATCAGGGGGCGCTGCGCGGTCTGGCTACACCATGCAGCATGGCAGATGCAAGGAGCATCAAAGGATGCATCAAAGAATGCATCAAAGATGCATCAAAAACCACTACCGCGCTCTTTCAATCATTTTCTTACAGTGTGATGGCGGTATCGCGCTCTTTTGTGGAAGGAAAGAGGTTAGTTGACGCCGAGCACATTATTTTAGTCGGTACCAGAGGCACAGTGGGCAATGAGTCTGAACTGGTCGCGCTGTGTATGCAAACATCCGGCTAGACAGTGGACCCACACGAGATTCTGGTGAAAATCGCCAATGTATTCCAGGACCCATTGGTCGGGAAACGAAGTGCACTCCACTTCGCCTCCAACCTTCGCTCCCGTGCTCGCCGATGTAGTGAGCTTAGCTAAAAGACTTACTTGTAACAGTGGATCCAAACAGAAACATGTGGGCACTTTTCAAGATTATGGGAAAAGCGCTAGATGTTTCGGCTGCTTTGATTTTCCTGTTTGTTACAGGTAAGTCTTCTTTCGCTGAGTCACTACATCGACGCGCACGGGAGCGAAGAGCAAAACCACTGCTCTGTGCAGCTGTTTAAACAGGGCCGTGATAATGCAGTTGATTCTATACTCCTCGATTCCAAGCGAGTTCAGTTCCTTTTCAACAGCGCTTCGGCTTCGTTAGTCACCCCGGCCGACAACCAAGTCGTCGCTGTTATCGACCAGAAGGCGGGGATAGGAATGGAATTGGGAAAAGAATAGCTTGCGTTACACCGACCCTGCTCACATTTTTTCAAGCATCACCCCTTCACCGGCGCGGTCTCGTCCCCCGTACTGACTCCCGCACGGCGCTTTTATTGCCTTCGTCGGCGCTTCCCGAACTTTCTGAAGGAGTCGTGCTCCCATAGCATGAACAAAGCCTGGGAACCTTCTAAAAATTTCCTCGCATTTTCGGCCGAGGCCGCTGAAACGTCTTCTAGGAGGGTGGTGACTCATCCGTTGGTGCACGCTCGGGCTGTCGCCCCCCCCCCCCCCGCCACCTCGCTCTGCTCTCCGTGTGTAGGGGTCTGAGATGGTGTTTCGGCGCGCGCCCTCTCTCTCATCTCTCTCTCTCTCTCTCGATACCGCAACCTTCGCGCATCTTGACGAAGCTTCTAGTCTCCGATCACGACGGCTGTCTGTGGCGTATGCGCTCCCTTCGACTGTCGAAGCTGCCGCCCGGCCGACTTGCTCCTACGCTGGCTTGTGAGACACGCGGCGCCCGCTTTGATTATGTGCACTTTTGTCACACGTGCCTAGGCTGCAATGAAGGTGTACTGCTACGTCACTAAAAAGCTGTTTTCCATGCCGTAGCGTACGTGTCGTGCTTGAACAGCAGTAATGCCATGCAACAAGCGCTAGGGGGTAAGGTGCACGTGAGAGCGCGTCTCTACGTCTCCTGCTCTAACCCGGCCGTGGCTGCGCATGGCTGTCCGCTCGGCTGAGCACATACACGGCCCACGCGCTATATCTTGAAGCTAATCTGCGGCGGGTGTCTGGGCGTGCCGGTTGGACGAGCCGAGATGGCTGATCGCTTCTTCGTCGGTTTCAATGTGTTGGATTGACAGTTATGTTCAATCTCGTGGTATGCATGCGTGCAGGCTATGTTTTAAAAATAGATTCATGATTTTATTAGTTGTCGAAATAACAGCGGCTGACCGGTACAATCTGTGCTCCCACGAATACGGCTATAAGGTATGCATGAGATCGCTCTCAAAAAGATGTCGCGTAATACCCCGATTGTTGTAATGTTACATGCATTCTTTCATTTTGTCGTTTCTTTCAGTGCAGTGTAGTTATCTGTAGGTTTGCCCATAGTAACCCTGACGGTTACGTATCAATAATTGATGGGTCGTATCAAATGCGATGAAATCAATGCGGTCCTCGTTTTGCAGTTTTTTTGGGCTGATTACGTTTTACACTAAAAGCGACCTAAGTGTTTCTTTTGGGGCGTGTAAGCGGTGCTTAAAAACCAAACAGACCTCATTTTACTGCTGATAATGATACTGTAATTGTGCTTGTAAGGGTTACTGTAGACTTGGAGTTGGTAACAGTGACTCATTAGTAATGGTTACGACTTTTCCTGGTTACTTCCTTACGCTACCTTTACTAACTGCAGTGTCTAACTAGGTATAATGAATATTGTTACAAACAGGTACTAGTTTTAGGTAGATAGCTACAGCAACCTATGTTTCTGAGTGTGTATAGTCTCTTTGTCAAATAATCTCGATGTTTTGGTGGTTAATGACGACCGTAAACTTTCGAAATATCTAACCATCAAAAGTTGGAAGTAAAAGTTTTTACATGCATAAAATTGCATGCAACATATTTCAAAACGGCAAATTGGGCGAGTTAACATCGCCGAAATCAAGCAGCGTGAAACGAACGAAAAAGCGCCCGTGTTGTACGAGTCTATCGTACTTCACTAATTTCGCGCTGTTATATATATATATGTTTCGACGATGCATCATGTAACCGCATATGTGACTGTTGTGACTGTTATTCTCCCTTAGTCTTCTGGATCGGCACTTATTATTTACTTCCGCGGTACGTGGATTAACCTAAAATACGCTTTCAGTCTACATGAACACCAGGATTTTTGTACATCTAACTGTTCATTTTCCGCCACCGGTTGATGTCGTTTCGTGTCCAAATACTTCGCCTGGGATCCTTCTACTCCTTAATCTACGTAATTTTTTTCCCGGCGAATAACGCTCTCTTTAATCAAATTTCAGGATGCCGCGGCAACTGTCATACAGGCGGCATATCGGGGACACCTAGCGCGAAAGAAAATCGCTAAGCTGAAGGTAAGATTCACGGGGAAGAGGAAGGTCCCAACAATGGTAGCTTTGTTTTGTAAATTAGGTCATGCTTATCAATCTATGTATCTATCTATCTGTCTATCTATCTATCTATCTATCTATCTATCTATCTATCTATCTATCTATCCATCTGTCTGTTTATCTATCTATCTATCCATCTGGCAATAACAGGGGCAGCGGAGGCAGCAGCAAGGAACCCATACAAGCCGCGAGGTTGCACTGGGTGGCGTCACCGGCAATCTCACCGGCGTCAACACAGCCATCTTCCCATCCGGTCCTCGCGGCACCGAGCAGCAGATTGTGCCTGGCCAGGGTAGTGCGCATGGCAACCGGCGTGGAGCGAGTGGCTTCAGGCGCCAGCAAGCACAAGCACACAAGCTTATGTCTAGCTCTAGCAGCAGTAGTGAACGCTATTTGGCACAAAGGAAAAACTGGAGCCAGCGTCGCACAAGCAACAGGGCTCGTAGGCGTCGTTGCCGACAAGCAATGCCGACTTTGCCTCTGAAAACGGCGATGTACGGGGAAGCCGCAGCCAACCAGCTACGTGGGGGTGCCTCAGAAAGTGACCGCGAGGACATTTCACACTTTGGAAAAGACATTCGAATGGAGATGAAAAAGTGGAATCAAGGATGTGCCCCTACTCCGGTGGGCGACGGCAACTTCTGGTACGAGGATGATAGCGAGCGTGCGGCTCGCGCGTGGCGCTTGACGTCTTTTGGCGGACCAATTTTTGTGACACCGCGTGTTCAAAGCGCCCAGCTTCCCACCAAACCTTACCAGCGAATTGACGGCACGGGAAGGTACGAAGGCCGGCAGGGCGGCAGGAATAACGGCTGCCAAGCAAGCTGTCCCAAGACTTGCGCCGCCCGCTACGCCCGCACGACCGAAACAGTGCACAAACAGTGCGAGAAATGTAAAGCAAATCAACCATTATTCGTAGGGCAGCAAACCTCAACGGAATGTCTCCTGTCGAGTCATGAAGAACCTGGAGTTCATTTCCATAACGAGTACGACCGCCCCTACTACGAACGGAGAATGGCGACGCGCATTGGGGCCAAAGAATCAAGCGAGGAATGTTCCTACGAATTTCACGCCGAGAGAGATTGGCAGCGCATCCCCGCAGCCAGCATCAACTTGCCGCACGACCCTGGAAGAACAGAGAGATGGGTTCTCGCACATTGCCAGTACGCGTCAGAGCCTCTGCGTGCGGAATGTGCCGCAGATCCCGTGCTCATTTTCGGAGAGGCTGTCTCACCTCCGAAACAGGAGGCGCAGACCCCTGGAACCCGCACTCAGCAGGCAAACAAAGACCACGTTAAAAAAATGGCCCAAAATATGACAAGTGCTGCAGGAGCATTCGTAGACAGCTCCTCCGAAGACAGTTCACCGCCTCTAGATAGGAAGCAACTCCAGTTCATGCCGTCCACCGTTTGGCCCAGCCACCGGGGATTTATGAGGAGCTATAAAGAAATCATCAAGGAAGAACAAACGAAAAGAGCTGTGAATGTTCCGATAAATGTGTCTTCGCGACACCAGGTTGACCACACTGCTCGCGGAAAAGACGCCTGTTATAACAATCCTGGCGTCGAGTACCAAGCAAACGAAGCTCGGTTCGTTCAAGTGGTGGGACATGGTACCAGTGAGAACAGAGGCTACCAGACAAGTATAGATCTCAAGAACCAAGTGTGCGGGCGCAAGGAGGAAACGATGCCAACGGACGCGTTCGACCAAAGGCCAAAGCAACATGTCTGCGGTGGTGCACATCCCAAGAACCCATATCGAAGCAAGATGCTTCCCGTAGAAAGGACTTTAACAAAATCGTCGTCGCAGCTGACCGGAAACCGAGAGATAGGATATATTGGCTCAGACCAAATACTGAAGGAAGAACGACGCAATAAAAGTTGTCAGAAAAAATGGAGTGCCCCAATTTGTAACGGGAGTGAAGACGAAAGTTCTTCCTCAGCGGACCCCAAGCTCGCCGCGCGGCTGTGTATTCCAGCCGCAATACACGCACAAGCCACGACGTTGGGCCCTGGCGCTCGCGAGCAGAAAACTGAGTTCTACTCCTGTGGCAGTCAACTCAGCAAGGACACAAGTGGGCGGGCGGCTGACGCCGACAGGTACTACTGGAGCCCTGTGACCTCACTGCTACCGCCGTTGCCTCAGAAGAAAATCCACGAAAGGCGAGTCGGCCCATTCAATTTCTAGCTGGCTCTCCCATTCATTTTTTGGGAATATAGAGCTCTTTGGTAGGGCCAGCTCTGTGGCAGGACAAGCACTCTCCGTTCACTTGTTCGCGTGAGCTTTCCAAGTTTCCTGCATGCGCGTCACACATGTGCTGCGCCGAGCTTTCGGTAAGAGCGTGTGCAAAACTGGACGTTGAAATTAGGTCTCGTGAAAATAAAACGATAAAATACGGCCCCGCACTACAACCGTCACAGTCTGCAGCGCGTTATCTTATGACATATGCATCGCTATTTGAAAGTCAAAACTATACCAAAGAGCTGTGCCACACGTATACGTCCGTGAATGCATTCTCTCGAATTCTCGTCGCCATGCTAGAACTCCCGGTTGCTGGAGGATATAATGTGCAGGAATCACTTATTCTTCACGCCTGTTATACAGCATGCACCAATGAAGCATTTCGCAAATACGACAAAGGATGCACGACAAACTCCAAGCACCCGCGACATAGCGTTGCATGTCGTTCACATTTGAGGACTAATTCACAAATATTTGCGTAAGAATTGTTTTTTCACTGGAAGGCCGAATTTGATTTTATGTTCGCTATCTTGATTGCCGGCGCCTGTTCTTACGAACGCGACTGTACGTACGCAAAACTGTTCTCAATACGGACCATGGTGCTCGGTAAATGCCACAGCATGTGAAGGGGAAAATGTGACTTGGAGAAAACATTACCCGATGGCAGGAAATGAATTTACATTCAGTGCCAACTTTTTTTTACGTTGTTTCTTATCGCAGGCACGAGATCCTGAGATCCATTCGCAGCGACGGGTTTTACACCGACGAAATGGCCATAGTCCCGACGCTCCAGAACATGACAAGCCACAACCTCATGCTTATCGGCGGCATCTCGGCTCGTTTCCCAACCGATTATTTGGACGGTGAGCTCACACTGGGAAGTCAAAACTCGCAGCAAGTCGCACTGAAATTCTGCGCGCGCTTCAGACGCATGCTCCTTAATTATTCTTGCGTACAAAAGGAAACGCATGAAGCTGCAAGTGATCGTAGCGCGATTCCCATGGGCGGGCCTGCTACAGCTGCGTAGCCCTATCTTATTGATCTCATGTTGTCATAATCAATCAAGCAATCAAATGTTTATTATAGTGCCCAGGAACAAAGCAATGTGAGATAGAGAAACAAATAGGGAAACAGAAAACTAGGAGGCGGCGTAAAAGGGGAGTTAATCAAACAACATGCTTATCTACATATATACCAAATACAGGAAAGGAACTCTGAAATATTTCAATGCAGGCCAAGTACTTATTACACGTTTTTTGGAGACGAACCATAGTGCAGTCACAAATGCAACAAGGCCGCGCAGGAAACGCGGAAAGCTGCCTGGTATACTTTTGCGGCACGGAAAATTGCACATGAACAAGAAGTTTGGGCAATGTATATTGCCATGGACCACCTTATAAAGGAAAAGGCCTATTCCAATAATGGATCATTTATTTACCGTGCCCAGAAACAACCACGACCTCCGAGTGCTGGCGCACGCATACACTAAAAAAAATTGCAGGGGAACATAAGTAAAATAATAATAATAATGAATAAAACGAACAATCTTGAAAAAAAAAAAGAATGCAAGGCGCAAGGTGAATACAAGAAAAAAATGCGAAGGGCAGTTGAACAATATGTGAAACTATGACACAACTACGCAAAGCTCGGAAAAGAACAATGACAGCGAGTTAAGAAAAATATAAAGATCATGAATATAAGCGTTATAAATACTGTATTCTGTGGACGGCTAAGTGTTAGTGATGACAGGCAGGAACATTGAAAAGTTCTCTGGTGATCTTCCGTGGCATACGAAACATGATACTACTGAGTAGTTCGGGGCAGGTGACGATGCCGTGAAGAGTTTGAAAAGAAACAGAAGGCCAGCGCGATTACGTCGGCAGCGAAGTTAGGGCAATGACAATAATTCAACAGTGCTAGAAGAAGGACCAGTATCCGTGTTAGCAAAGCGGTGATCATATATTCTCAGGAACTTTTTCTGGTCCGGATATATAATGTCACTGTCGGATCTAGAAATGCCATTCCAGACGTCCGACGCATATTCGAGTTGAGGAAGACAGATGGTTGTGTACAATTTGCGGAATGGTGTAGGAGAATTTAATTATCTCGATAGTCTGCAAACAGAACAAAGAGAGTGCATACCCCGTATTGCAATGCGTTTAGTGTGAACTGAAAAGTGTAAGGTTCTATCAAAATGTACACCGAGATCACTTATCTCAGAGAGCTCACACAATGGAACAGCATCAACAGATATAAGAAGAAGAAATGCTTGCTGTTTGGCGTGTGAAAGTCATGACTTTGGTCTTAGCAGCATTCAAGGTGAGTTTATCTCCGCACCATTTCAAAAAACAGGTCAGACTGCAGGATGCGACAGTCATCAGCAGTATGAATTTCCTTAAAGATCTTGATGTGATCGGAATATAGAAGGAATGCAGAATTCCGAAGAGCGGAAAGACCATCATTAATAAAAATCAATGCTGATCCTTGAGGGACTCCGCTATTTGCAATGAAAATAGACGTATGACTATTGACGTTAACATAACCTTATCTATCAAGAAGATAATTTCGCAAGAGATTGACAATTGACCAGTCAACACCGAAGTGCAAATGCTTGATCAGGTGCTGTAAGTGGCTGACTACATGATAAGCTTTGCAGAGGATGCAGTAAATGGTGCCAACTTGCCCCCTTTGAAGTACCTGCGTGGTGGTCTGTGTCATGAAACTTGCGCGATTTGTAATAGTGGAGCGACCAGTGAGAAATCCATGCTAATTCAGAATCAATGAGTTCTTCACAGTAAAAGACAAGATGCTGTGAAGAACAAGCTCAAAAAATCTGAGACGAGACACAGAGAATAGAAATCGGACGATAATTCGAGACATTGGTTTTAAAGCAAGACCTAAATAAAGGGAAAACACGAGTAGTTTTCCACATGCGAGGAAAATTGGAAGTATACAAAGAGTTATTAAATATAGATGTCAATACTGGGGCAAATATACTGCCGTAAGCTTTTAGAATTGCGGAGGCGATGCCATCAGCTTGGCAGGATAGCGAGGGCTTCAAGCACTTAAGGCATTCGCTGATGAGCTTTTTATTAAACAACACAGCACTAAATGTAGGAACCGTCGTCTGCTGCTGACACCGGCGTTGAAACCTCAAAGATGAGAAATGGGCAGCAAAACAATCCGCGATTACTTGGACTTCTACTCCTCTAGAGTCGAGCAGACGAAAACATTCTCCACATTTACTAGAGCGCTTGCGGATATACTTCCAAATTGCCGCCAGCCGATCGGGAGCGCAGTTTTCCAAGAATGCAATATACAAGTCGTGATCCCGCTTATAGAGGCGTTTGCAAAGAGTTCGAAAAACGGCATTCTTCTCTGCACTATAATAATAGTAATAAAAATGTCGCAGTTTCGCGCGAAAGGCGAAGCATGAATTGCGATAGCAAATTAGTAGAGATCTATTCGGAGTAGGGATAGTATTTATCGGCTGCATAAACTTACTAACTGAATTACCAAGCATGGTGTCAGCGGGCACAAGAATAGATCAGACTCAATGACCGCAGACAACCACTTTCAAAACGCTGGCAGCAAGCGCGGCCGCCGCAGCGAGCGAAGGTTCGTGCGGTCTATCGCTTCAACGGAAACTGAGCGGCGAATGCACAGCGCATACAAAGGTCAGAGCCGTGTGGACATAAGAGATGGTGCGGACGACCGCCGAAGCCGGGCAAAGTACAAGCACAGTTGTTGGCAGAGTAGAAGCTGCCCCCCCCCCATCCCTCCCGCGCGGCCTTCCCGCTTTCCTCCTTTCGTGTGGGAGATTAAGTGGCCAGTTCCCCTTGCACCCGGTTGCAAGAGACGCATTTGGTGCCGCCGCACAGCGGCGCCCCGCCTCCCTCCCTCCCATATCCCCACGGCCTTTCGCGCGACGGCACTCGCGTTTGCTTTCCGCCGTGTGTTCGCTATCCGTGATAGCGCGCGTCCCCCGCGCGCTTTCATTCGCGCATACGGCGCGCGGCGATGATTTTATCTCACTTGGACTTTATACGGAATCGCAATAATAATAATAATGTGGCAGTAGTTTCAAGTGACGAGCTAAAACGGGAACGCTGCACTTAACGCGAAAGCGTTAAGGGCCCCGTGTCGCAGAAAATCCGGTGTCGCTGTCGGCGTCCGTGTCAGCGTCCGTGTCGGCGGCGTTGTCCGTTAAGGCTCATTCGCACTAGGCCGACACGACACCGATTTTGGTCTCCCGAATATTGGCGACAGCAGTTTACAGGACGGAAAACGCTGTGACCAACGATTTAAAGGAAGCAAAATCGCCAGACCGAAGTATCAGCCTATAGTGTGAATGAGCCTTTAAACAGCTCGCCTTCGTTCTTTAGCGTTCGCCGCCAGCGTTTCCTGGTAACGATTACGCTTACATAAGCTGCAGTTGCCTGGAAGCGTGAGATGCAGTCGGGGATCTTTGAATGTTGTCGCATTCCACTCTTATAGGTGAAGCTTAAGCGTCCTCCAAGATTTTTTTTTTTTTCATTGCACGCGTGGCGCGCGCAGGCTCCGCAGTTAACCTCTACCACCCGCAGAGGCAGGCCTGGTTCTTCTTCGGCACCATGCCCGAACCGAGGTGCTACCACACAGCAGTACTCGTCGGCGACGCCATCATCGTGGCAGGCAAGTGTTGTCCAGAGTGTCCGCGAACAAGAGCAACAGCTAACGGTTTTCTTTACCGCATGGTCAGAGTTCTTTCTTAAGGATGCCGGCACCGTTGGTATGGTAGTTCAAAGGAAGGACCTCCTCAAGTATAAAAATAAACAACGGCATCTAGCGAGAAATTCTACACCTGCCGAGCGTGACACTCCAGCGATGCCTGTGTTCAAGGTAGAAATACAAGCTCCCATCTGTTCTTGCGCGGTCTTGTGGCAAGTCTTTACGCGCCGTGTAGACGCATGCACATCCACACACAGGTCTCCCCATAAGCTATAAAAGTGCTCAGTGCTCCCGAGTGTGTCGTCTTTCTGCAGTTCCCTGCGATACTTCTGCGCCGCTTTTGTCCGCAAGGGTGTTTCAATCGAAGCTTTCTTTGGGTTTTCCCACCACTCTTCGTGGACGGCTGTCTGCCTGAGTAAACTTGACCGACCTGCAAGCAACTGGGGCTCCAGGCCACCATTGGAATAATTGGAATTAAAGACATGGATTGGACTAAGCTTCGTCCTACTGGCCACAAACGACTTGGATTGGTAACAACTTGATGAGGGCTAGTTGGTTCATAGTTGAGCGAAGGTATGAAGTAACAGCGCGTAATGAACAAGGACGAGAAAGCGCTTGTCCTGTGGTCTTCGTTCCTTTCTCGTCCTTGTTCATTACGCGCTGTTACTTCATACCTTCGCTCGACTTGGATTGATCACATTCAACAAAATATTGCGTTAAAGTGTAACAATTTACATTAATTATGCATGCGCGCAGAGTCTTATTGCCTACATGCGTTTAGAAAAGTGTGATTGCCTGGAAATTTAGGCCAATAAAGACAGATAAAGCGTAACAGATAAATGTGGAAGTCGTAAGCACGAAGAAAATCCATGTACTACCGATCACTCCCCTAAAGTACGTGCCGTATAGTTTCTGAACGATCGTGACGCCAGAGTTCCCTCTAGTAACTTTTCTAGGAAGCTCGCTGCAATGGTGACTTGGTGTCAAAGTGTTTAGTGGTTCATAACGCGCGTTGACCTTGGGGGCATATCACCGTGGCACCGTGCGTGCGTGTGTGTGAGATGGTTTCTTTCCCAAAGTTTGTCCGCGAATTTCCACTACAACGAATGCGCACGCGTGTCTGCGCGCGGTGACCGTCACGCAGGCGGCCTGGACCCACTGTGCGTGACGAGCAGCGGCCACATGCAGCCCTCCAATAAGGCGTTTCTGTTCAACCTCCGCAAGCAAAGCTGGCGCAAGCTGGCCGATATGCACTGTGAGCGCGCCTACCATGCCGCCGTCGGATGGTCCGACCGCATGATCGTCTTCGGTGGAATGGACATTGCTCGAAAGTAAGTCACTTTCCAGTGAACGAATAAGATTACGTTTCAGCGACTCGTACTCATGAAAGCTGTGTTTTATGAAGCAAAAATCAATATCTCCCTTTAGTTGACTCACTCGAGAAGCTCTTCGTTGAGCCAGTCTGGTATGATCATCCATGGATTCGATTCGTCACCTAATAGATGCACTCCGAAAAAAAAAAAAATACTGAGGGCTTTTCGCGAAACAACTGCGTATCAGCTGCGTACAACTGCGTATCAACTGCGTATATCAATCCTGTGCAGACCTCGCTTCTTTCCTTTCTAGGTGACGCGAAAATAACGACCGTTTCCTGCTACGTGAATCCAAAGATAGCACATTTGCGCCAAAGCAAATATATATATTGCACTTCCGCACCATCCGTCGTCTAGCATCCAGCCTAAGCGGTGGGCGGAGCTTCTGCACCTATGATGCTGCGCCAAGTGTTCCGGTGGCGTTTGACAGAGCGTTTAGCTTCACAGATACTAAATCAGCTTAGCACCAATTTTTGCCTGAACGCGGAATAGAAGAGCAAAGAAATACGTCCAAGTTAACACTCACGAGTGCATTTGGTCTTCCTTTCCTATTGTAAATAAAGGGGGTTCTGGGATTTTACGGGCCAAAACCACGATGCGATTGTGAGGCACGCCGGAGTGCGGGACTCCAGATTAATTTTGACCACTTGGGCTTCTTTAACGTGCACCCAATGCACGGTACTCACAAGTTTTTGCATTTCGCTTCCATCGAACTGCGGTCGCCGCGCCCTCGGGCTTCGCAATACCAAAGCCACTACGCCACCCCGGCAGGTTATTGTAAATAAGATATTCGTATATGAAAATGTGGGACTTTTTCCAGGAGCGCTCTTAGGTAGCTTCACCTTCGTTGCCACATATGTATAGTTGATATAAGTTGATGTAGTGCGAACCAACCCATTATTGGCCAGCCACGCCGGTAAATTGTGGCCGAGGCGACTCCTTTACAGTTGCAATTAAGGACACGGGCTAACCTTCTCTCGGACTTACTTGCATGATGGCCCGGCGACAGAACTCTGCCCAGTGCAGAGGTTTACTCCACCAAGGCGGACCAGTGGACGCTCGTTCACCCGATGCCCGTGGGACTCATGGGCATGGCGGCCGTCACGCTCGACAACCGCATCTGGATTTTGGGAGGTGTTACTCGCGACTACAACGGCTCCAACCTCCAAGACTCGACCTACATCTTCGACCCGCAAACGGACACGTTAAGTATCGACGTAAAAAGCGCCTGACAGTTGCTGAGGTGGAGTCACTGTTATTAAAGTGTTTGAATAAAGCGCAGTTCCATCCACGCAGGTTGTCCGTGTAAAATAAGCCAGCCATTAAAAATTATAGTGTTACGTCGTAGACGGTCTTCCTACCTAAACATAATTATTGTTAATTAATTATAGATAGATAGATAGATAGATAGATAGATAGATAGATAGATAGATAGATAGATAGATAGATAGATAGATAGATAGATAGATAGATAGATAGATAGATAGATAGATAGATAGATAGATAGATAGATAGATAGATAGATAGATAGATAGATAGATAGATAGATAGATAGATAGTGTGGTGTGGTGTGGCATCGTCACGATTGCAGTAAGCAAATCACTTGTGGAAAGGAATACTTGTGAATATTTTTATTGCTGAGTCCTTATTCGCAAACTTACCGAACGTTTCTATTGCGATTACAACATCCAAGCATATGCGACCCAACTACTTAATGAACAACGGTGCCAAGTATTTGAGAGAATATGCATGGTAATCTCAGTAGTAAAATAGGCAACTGCTGAGACATTTGCTTGATCTCTCGACCTTGCGTGCGCAACATAGTCACTACATCACTCTATTGCACAAATACAAGGATAATATTCCCCATCTTTTTCAGGATCTTGCACGATTACCCCTCCTTCCAACCACAACTCACAAGAATTCAGACCATACAGGCGAGGTTAATGAACTTCTCGACGCCCCAATAACGGAGACAGAAGGCCGACATGCCCTAGCTTCCCTTAAAACTACATCTGCTCCGGGTATAGATAATGTAAATAACAAATTATTCCGAAACATGGACGACAAATCTATCTCCGCCTTCACAGAATACCACAATCACTGCTTCGATAACAGCTCCCTTCCGAACGCATGGAAAACTGATAAAGTAATCTTTATACCCAAACCCAATAAGCCCTCTGACACAGCTATTCTTAGACCTATTTCCCTCACGTCATGCTTGGGAAAACGCTCGAACATGTCATGCTTAATCGCTTATATAAAACGCGGAAGGCTATCAGTTATTCCCCCCAGAGATGATTGGCTTTCGCCAGTATCTCTCTTCTTGCCAGGATGTCATACTAAGGCTCAAGCATGACCTCCTTACTCCTACAGGCAGTGAAGACACCCAAGCCATCTTGGGACTCCACCTGCGCGGTGCATCTAACAACCTAGATCATGGATCTATCTTACGTGAAATAAATGTTATTAATTGTGGTAGAAAAATGCATGACTATGTCCGCGAATTTCTTAACAATCGCACAGCTATCATTAGTCTCAATGATCAAACTTTTCCCCCAGCTTTGGCACTCCTCAGGTATCTGTGCTCCCGCCGTTTTTATTCAACCAAGCTATGAGGTCCATTGCAGGGACGCTGGTACGAGTACCGGATCTCCAATATTCTTTATATGCAGCCAAAATTACCCTATGGGTTAAGGTTGGTTCGGATGGCTACATTCAAGATAACTTGCAAGAGGCTGCATATGCAGTGCTTACGAGAGCAGGGTTCATGAACCTCGAGTGCTCGCCCGCCAAATCTGAGCTGTTACTTCTATCCGCAAATAAACGCGATACGCCCAACGTTCAGATTAATATAACGGGATGGAAGCTCACGTCGTGGACACAATCCGTGTACTTGCCATGCACATTCAATCTAACTGACTCAATTCTTGTACACTTCAAACGGTTACTGCCAGCGTAGACCACACCACATGGCTTATAGGAACGGTGTCCAATTGAGGTCTGCGCGAAGTAGAACTGCTAAGATTGGTACAGGCGTTTTCCGTTAGTAAAATCACATTGTCCCTTCCTTATCTCCACTTAACTACGGCCGAGGAAGATAAAGTTAACTCACTGATACGCAGACTGTACAAATTTGCCCTTGGAGAGCCTCCACTGAGAGACTTTTGGCTACAGGTACCTTGAATACATTTAGTGACCTCGCAGAAGCCCACCTGACAGCTCAATACAAGCGCTTATCGAACACCCACACTGGTGGGCACATCCTAAACTCCCTAAATATTACCCCAGCACCCATGACCAATGCGAAATTTATTATTACCCACCCGATTCATGAGCACTTTCATATCACTCCTATCCCTAAGAATGTGCACCCCGTTCATCACGAACATAGAAAGCAACAACGAGCTAAAGCCCTCCAATATATATATATATATATATATATATATATATATATATATATATAACTACAAAGACGTGGTCTATGTCGATGCCGCAGAGTATCCGTGAGGACACAACTTCGCCATATCAGTCGTTGGCTCCACGGGCAGTGTTGCGACGGCAGCATTTATTCTAGCCTCTTCGGAGGAGGAGGCGGATGAGGCGGCGGTGGCACTCGCTGCAACAAAACCCAGTTACTCAGTCATAGTGTGTGACTCAAAAACTGCCATATACAAGTTTGGAGCGAGTAGGGTTTGCAGGACAGCCCTAGCCATCCTATCCCATAATCCACCATCCCAACCTCTGAGTTTAATCAGCACACCTGCTCACGCAGGCCTAATCGGCAATTAAACGGCCCTCGCAAGTGCTCGAGCTTTCACGAACCGAGCGCCGGCTAGACTTGGGGACGGTTCAGACGCCAATAATCTCTCTCCAGCATTTACCTCCAAAAACAGATTACTTATACACCACGACATTTGCGGGCATTACCGCCAAGGTCACCGAACCCTCCCACCTTTAATGCGTTGGTCGTCACGCATACACGAGGTGCTATGGCGTAAACTACAGACTCGCACTTTTATATCCCCTGCCTTACGTCACAAAATTCACCCGGGAATATACGCTACCTCAGCCTGGAAGTTTTGTCCTGCTACCAGAGCGGACCTAAACCACAATATGTGGCAATGCAAGAACCACTCCCCACCCCCTAACCCTTGTAGAATGTTAAGTAGTCGGGAGCTGTGGCAAGCTGCCATGCGCAGCTACAACCCCGAACTTTAGAAAGCTATCTTGAGGTGGGCTCAGGTGGTAGAGGCGGCCTACCGCTAGTAGGAAAACCTCCCTCGCCATCTTCTCGATATCCCTGTCCCTTTAGGTTGGGATAAACAAAGTTGTTTATATCTCTCTATCTACCCATTCACAAGCACCATACCTTCGCTGCGCTCTTTTATAGTGTTAAATACTAAGGCGACACACTATTTGTATGAGGTACCGAGGTTGAGGTCTCGTTTTTCTTTATTTATGCGATGAAGAATGCAATGACTGCGACCGGTACTTGGCGGCAGCGCTCTTTCGTGGACGTGCGGTGACAGAGGCGTGATAACAGGTGTCCTATGCTGTGCAGCTGGGTCACTCACTCGCCCATGCCAAAGAAGAGGGCCTTCTGCTCAGCCGTGCCCTTGCAGCGTGACATCTGGCTGGTGGGTGGCATTCTGAGCATACGGCCGTTAGTGTGCACCGACCGCATCGACGTGCTCCGAGTGGCAGAGGGCAGATGGGAGCGACGCGCCTCCCTGCCGAGCCTCATGCACTCCGTTCGAGTCGTCAAGACAGGCGAGTATAGCTGCCTATTAAAGAAAGCTAATCTGTAGGACTTCCAAACAGCATGACAGCAAAGATGGCCGGCGCCAAAATGTAACTGCTGCACATGCTGAGGTGAAGTGCTCACAGCGCGAGCGCCACCCCGTCGGCGCAATCTTCAGAGAAAGGACTCGTTGGGCAAACAGTTTGCACGTTGTAAATCATAACTAATTTAAGATTCCCAAATTATCCGTTTATTGTGCCGTCTAGTCGGCGTCATTTGTAAAGCCATCTCGTTAAATTTTGGTTGAGCTTCACCGCAACGTATATCATAGCGAGGTGGTGCACGCGTAACAGGAGACGTCATTGCAAGTGAAGGTAGCACAGAACGGCGTTGTTTGAATGAAAACTGTCGGTGCGCATCGAGAAAAGCGAGGCACGAGCACTTTTGAAGGATTATCTCGCCTGCGTTTACAATGAAGCAGTCGTGGACACCATGCCTTCATGAAAGGGTCCCTCGGTTTGAGCATGGGGGGTCTTGAGTGAGCATTTGGGGGGTTTTCACTATACCCTTCAGTTGTACGTTTACAATTCATGGTGTCCCGTCTTTCTGCTGTCACGGGCCATTTGCGCAATTTTTTTTATTCTTTGTCATAAAATAAGGCATTGACCGAGAGGTGAAAAGCGTGGGAGGCTCAGCATAACTGGCACGGGATGTGTCACGGGAATTGGCACGGACGATATATAAATGTAAGTATTTTGGCACGGAGGATATTGTTGTTGCTCCTAGCGGCTGCATCTCACGCGAGCACTTCCCTGTGAACATCAGATGGCCCACGAACCTATTTTCTCACCTTAAAGCAGTGGGCACATGCAAAAGAGGGGTTACACCAAAAATGCTGTGTAAACGCTGGCCAACAATTCGAACTAATTTGTGGGAAGCTCTCAGCCAGCTCACGCAAAGTAATTTTCAATTCCCCTAAAAAAATAAATTTTACAGCGAAGCAAGCTGTTAAGGGCTTACTCATCTATGGTCACGTCCGGATGTAGAAAAAAAAAAAAACTCTGATCGGCCGTATGCTGTATGTGTGAGTGAAAGCGCGTGACGGACGTGCTCTTTCACGGGGAATCGAACGCACGGCGGAGAGCAAACACGACTTTCCAGTGAAAGGGGAGCGGTGGGCAAGAAGGGCATCGAGGCGTCCTAGATTGTGCGTGTGCGTGCCCGCTCTCCCACTGCGGCGCATGCGCGAAGCCCTGCCGGCCTTTCTCGGGGCGCGGGGCGGTCGCGCGCACCGTATCTTGAAAGAGATCTGCAAAATAGCTCCTACCTTTCTATGCGCTGTGCTTTCGCCGGGTGCGATCGCGCAAACAGCTCGCTTTTCCGTTCCTTCGCTTGCCCTCTCTGGATTGATCAGAATTGTGATTGCGTCAGCGGCCCTCAGAGGTGGGAGCGCAGATTTCCTACTTTGTGATGTAGCAGTCAAACCGAACTTGCGGAAAGTGAGCTGTTTGCGCGATCGCAGCCCGCTCCACTTTCCGTGGAAGCGATAGACCGCATGAACCTTTGCCCGCTGCGTCTGTCGCGCTTCCTCACGCCAGCGTTTTGACAGCGGTTGTGTGCGGTCACACAAACAACGCGCAGAACTGTTGTAGACGGCGGCGGCATTTTGCCCGCGTTCGCACCAAACGCGCGTGGCGTTGGTGGCGTGTTTATAAAGAGCGTGCCAACCTTTGCCGTACACCCTATGGCGGTGTACCGTAGCGACCATAAGGTCATGGTACCTGTGGTCACTAAATAAATGAAAACCACCGGATCATATATATATATATATATATATATATATATATATATTTCTCATTCTCTATTAGTTCAAATAACCAATACACCATCAAATCTTAGTAGTCATTATTGGAAACACATAATTCCCACCATAGTACAGCTTCGCTGGTCGTCCATCTCCACCCCGCGTTGAAGGGCTGACAGTTTCTCGCTTATAAATCTGGCAAGATAACGCTACAATCCATAATAATAATATAGACCTAATAATGTATATAGTAAGAAAATGTCGTGAAAATATATATGCAGTGGGCTATTAATGAAATTTAAAATATAACTCAATTTCTTGGTTTTGTGAGGTGCGAAGTGATAAGCTCAATTAGGAGCTTGAAAGATGGAAATTTATATATATATATATATATATATATATATATATATACTATATATATATATATATATATATATCCTACATAGCCAACAATCCGATTTGAAGCATATAGGATCCCATAGAAAAACCCGTCTTCCCTATACGCCATATGATATTACTGGATATAGGGAATATGGGTTTTTTTCAGTAGGGTATATATATATATATATATATATATATATTGTGGGCGTTTATTACGCACATCTTCCTCATCTGTATGTTGTCATCATCATCCTCGCACTTTTACCTATCCTCCTCTTCGCCTGTATATGTGTTCATCATCATCGCCTGTGTGCTGCGCTGGTTCGCTGACGAGCTCCCGGGCCTAATAAACGTCGTTCCAACCGAGACGTCACAAGTGGTGGAGTGTGCTCTTCGGTCCTACGTCCTCTGGCCGTCCGGTCTGCCTCCTGGAGCTTTGTTCAGGTCGCCGCTTGCGCCCACCGTCAGCTAGCATGCCGCAGGACGTGCAGCCTGGCGCCCCTATTGCCACCATTCCGACATCGCAAGTGCCTCCTTCCTTTATCATCAACAGCGCCCAGCGTGACCCCCATCTCTTCGCTGGTCTTCGCGGAGAGGATGTCGAAGACTGGCTGGACGATTATGAGCGAGTCAGTTCCGCCAATCACTGGGATGATGTTAATAAACTACGCCATGTCTCCTTCTATCTGTCTGGCGTGGCGAAGACGTGGTTCTTTAACCACGAGCCCGAATTGACCGACTGGACTCTCTTCAAGCACCAGCTTCGTGAAGTGTTCGGCACACCGGCTGTTCGGTCCACTCTCGCCAAAAAAAGCCTCGATGCTCGCAAACAACACCTGGGCGAGTCGTACACCTCCTACATCGAGGACGTCCTTGCACTCTGCCGACGTGTGAATTCTTCAATGTCGGAGTCGGACAGGGTACGCCACATTCTCAAAGGCATTGGAACTCTTGCCTTCAATGCACTCGCCACTAAGAATCCGGCTACCGTCGCTGACGTCGTAATCACTTGTCAGCGCCTCGATGAGCTCGAGTCTGTCCACCTACAGCCCGACATTGACGATGCCCATTCTACGGGGGACCATGACCTACGTACGCTGATACGCACGCTCATACGCGAAGAGTTACAATCGATGGGGTTAACCTCACCTTCGACGTATCACAGCCAACCTTTTGGTGCGTCATTGCGTGACGTTATCAGGGAAGAATTGGCGTCCTTGACCTGCGCTGTGCCAGCACAAGCTCCTGTCCCTCACGCATTAGCAACTACCGCACGACCGACATACGCGCAAGTTGCTGCCAAGCCTGTCGGCCACTTCACTTCTCCGTTGCCGCTACCAACTTACGCGTCGGTTGCTACTGCGCCCACGGTTCACTTCCCGTCATCACCGCCAGAGCCTTCATCGGCCCATCTGACCTCCCTGTCACACGGTACACCGAACACACCCTACTACCCCCCTTGGCGTCCGTCTCGTCCTACGTGCTAATTTTATTGTGGCTATCGCGGCCACATATCACGCTTTTGCCGCAAGCGCCAGCAAGACGAGCGTCGGGGCTACGATATGTGTGAGCGCGATTTTTACAATGGGGCCTCTTACCAAGGGCGGTAAGATATATATATATATATATATATATATATATATATATATATATATATATATATATATATATATATATATAATTGTCAATCTATGTAGTAGGGGTTCATTTAAGGTGATTCACGTGACCATACGATAATTTGTGGGTACTCGGTCCACTGGGCACGAAGGGAACATCACACGCAACTAAGCCCGAAACTCCTTCCCTTCACGCGCTAAAGGCGCATCGACCGCGCAACTGGCGCACATCTATTGGTGCAATGATTGGACACCGGGCGCCGCTCGCCAAAGCTGCTACTGCTCTCGGACTGCAAACATGCCTCGACCAAAGCAGGTGAGCGTTGCTTCAACGTCATGAGCCAGAAGAGCCAGGGATAGACAGAGCTACCCTAATCTAACGGTAGAAGAGAAGCAAGAACGTTTAGCTTGCCAATGTGCAAATACGATGCCACTATTATAATGTTTCGCACCACGATAACCCTTAGGGGAGTTCCGGCAGTAATTTCTTAAAGGGTCCCTGAACCACTTTTTTATCGAACAGGAGAAAGATATTTGAAGTGAAAATAGGCTTTTTCATAAATACTTTGCCGCAAAAAGTACTTCAATACGATCAGCACAAGCAGAGTTATTGGCAATCAAACACGGCCTCCACTGTGCTCCCCTCCCTGCTTCAATACCTTGCACTGCGAAGGCTACAGCGAGGTGCGGCGGGGCCACAACGCTCCGCCTTCGAAATGTCACCGTGGCGCGCAGTTCAAATTTCATTTTGGATGTTAACGTAGAACGCCACGACTTCCGATTTTGGTGTACGCCACGACTTCCGATTTTGGTGCCTACGACGCACTCAATTTAAGCCAAACGCGATTGTCCACAGCGAGTCAACATAGACGCCACGACTTCCGATTTTGGTGCGTACGACGCGCTAAACGTAAGCCAAACGCGGTTGTTCACAGCGAGCAGCCAGTGGACGTGGCGGCACCCCGCAACGGCCGCGGCGTAGCCGACCGCAGCTACCAAAAGCTGCCGCGTATGGGTATGTGCTTTATTACGAAATAAAGTAGAGAGAAGAGTGAGGATCATTGCGACTTTTGAAACGAGAGCCTTTGAGTGAAAGGTGACTTCGCGCTCTGCTTGCGAGCTCCACGCACCGCGTACGACAGCAAAACTTGGCTGAGATGTTCACAGCAGCGTGTGCTACCCATGGACTGTTATTTCACCAAGTCCGAGGGGTGGTTCGGGGCCCCTTTAAGTCTATCAACCTTACTTGCTGGATTACAGTAACATAGTAGCGCAACAAATGTTGTCTTCTAACCACGTGCGAAGTACAAACAGCGGAGAAATCATTTTTGCTGGGTTAACAGGTCGCACTTGCTCATAGAAAAAATACTCGCATCGATCGAAGTCGCCAGGTTGTGGCTACATAGCGCGCAACAACAGAGGCTCAACGCCAGGATCCTCCCCCCCCCCCCCCCCGCCCTCTCTCTCTCTATCTCGTGTCGGGAGTACCAAACTCCATTAAAAGTCTCCAATGCATACTCCGTCGCTGAAATCTGAGAACGAACGTTTTCCGCTAACTACAGGCTATGAGGTGTATCTGGTGGGCGGCCAGGACGAGATGAACAGCCCGGTTGATGACGTGATCGCTTTCGACCGCACACAGCTGAGCTTGGTCAGGTGTACCAAGACACCGAAGGCCCTTGCCGGATTCGCTGCCGTGGTGCTGCCCCAGGACTGCACGGCTCTGAGGAGGGTGAGTTCACTGTCTCCGGAACAATAGCCACTTGCATCACCACAGGGCACCCTGTCCCCGGGCGATGCGAGAGATCGGATCAAATCTCTTCCCGGTTGAACATTACTGACCTAAATTCTAGCTGTTCTTCCTCCTCCTTCGTACTCCTTCCTCATTTAGGTATGTAACGGTAGGAATATATTAACGTAATAACGCTAAGGTCCCCGTGTCATCACCAATCACCCCAAACGCGCAGCGCCTCCACGTGGTGCAAAGTTTTGGTGAACAAAAATTAAATTTCTCACAGTGAAATCCGTCCGAAAAATGGTGAAGTACGACTTTACCATTCCGCGTCGGATTCGGCGTAGGATTGTAATTTGAATGTACGAGAAAACATAATTCTGCTACGAGGAAACTCAAAGACAAACCCCTTTTCCTGCATTTCTACCAGACCTAGAGCGGCGCGCTCGGGTAGTTTACTTCATTTCTACCAGACCTAGAGCTGCGCGCTCGGGTAGTTTACTTGCGAAAATGATATCCAGATGGCGCTCGCATCCTCGGCAGGTCCTCAACAGCAAGTATCCTCAACAGCAAGTAATACCCATAGTGAAGCAATATAAGTACCTCGGCGTACACATAAACGAAGGAAAGAATTACTCAAGCAACCACCAAGATAATGTGAAAATAAAGGGGAAGCGGAATGCAGCATTAATGAAACACAGAGCACTGTGGGGCCACAATAAGTATGAGGTGGTGCGTGGAATCTGGAAAGGAGTAATGGTGCCAGCGCTAACATTCGCAAATGCCATTATATGCTTAAAATCGGATATATTGGCGGGTTTAGAAGTTAACCAAAGATCAGTAGGCCGGTTGGCTTTGGGAGCACACGGTAATACGACAAATGAGGCAGTGCATGGAGACATGGGTTGGGCCTCTTTTGAAGTCAGAGAAGCACAAAGCAAAATTAGTTTTGAAGAAAGGCTCAGGAACATGGATGAAAATAAATGGGCGGCTAAAGTGCACAAGTATCTCTACATGAAAAGCGTGGACACAGAATGGAGGAAGAGGTCAAGGAAGTTGGCAACCAAGTACAGGATAATCGAAACTGTAAATAGACAACCAGGGGTCATCAGAAAGAAAGTGAGAGAAATAGAGACCGTGAATTGGATGCAAAGAATGGAAACGAAAAGGACAATGGAGATTTACAAGAATGAGAAGAAAGAAATTAGAAGGGAAAATCTGTACGATAACACAAAGGGCAGTGCCTTGCTATTTGAGGCTCGAGCCGGTTGCCTAAGGACGAAAACATATCGGAACAAATATTCGGAACTAGATGAGACATGTGTATGCTGCAGTAAAGATCCAGAGACCACTCAGCACATCCTAATGGAATGCGACGGGATCCACCCAGCGAGAACCGTAGGTAACGTGCAACTCCCAGAAGCGCTTGGGTTTAAAGTGGAAGGAAACATAAACAGATCAGCCGTAGAGATCAGCAAGAGACGATTAGAGTACTGGTGAAAAAAAAAGCAGGGAAAAGATGGATACGACCTGATCTCTTAAAATCATAGGCAGCGGTACAAGCTAAATTTTTGAAAAAGGTATACAAAAATGCGAGATAAAGAACATGTGTAGTATACCTTATTAAATCAAGCAGGCTAGGTGACTATTTGTCGCCACCCCGTTTCAAAGGGGATGCCAATAAATCATCATCATCATCATCAATGGTTAGGGAGCCTACATGCAAGCGCTCTTTTAGGGTGGTGACAACTCCAAAATTTTGAGCGCTATTTACCGCCAAATTTGTCGAGCAGCCATTTTAATTCCCTATTTCGCTAGAAGTCGCGGCGCGTCCCTGCATTCTTTTTGTCACGCTCTGATGCACCCATCTTGGCACGCGATCTAATAAATTTCTTTAATTTAGTTTTGCACCAAGGCGCACACGAAACCTGCAAACATCTTTAATATACTAGTTGCCTTTTCCTTTTATTTTAACACATCACATTTTTTTTCCATAGCATACAAAGCAACAAGTTATAAGGCACGGTGGCGTGCTCGTGGTAGTACTTTCTCACGCCAAGAATGTGAACTGCATTAAACATTGTCGTTGCCTTCCACTTGTACACACATATAAAGGGTGTTTTTCGAAGTGTGCTGTAATAAAAACTATGCTTACAAGCCTGTTTAACTAAAACGTAGACGTGCCATGTACCGCTCTCAGACACGCTATGGGTCTCTGGCTGCTGAGGCCAAAGTTAAATTTAAAAATTGAATTAGTTTCACGGCACCAACGGGTGCGGGAAACGTGGTCTGTCAGCTGGTATTTTCGCCATTTTGATTCCCTCATGCTATATTTGGCGGAAAATTTTTACCCGCCAATTTAGCTGGAGGCGGCAAGTTAAAACCCCTATATATGAAAAGTAGCGACACTCTCCGCCTTCCCACCTCCTCGTTTCTCCCCTCTTTCGCGCTCCTTTTTCGACCGTTGCGCTGCCTACACCGCTTGAAACAAGTGCACTTGTTTATCTTTCGCCGCTGATCAGATTCGACGATCGCCGACTGTGTTGGCCGCTATCTTTGTGCTCCTCGCCCTTCCGTAGACGCTTCTCGGGCGAAAATGGCGATGGAGCGTGATCGTAAACAAACCCAGCCAGCGCCCGGCGGCGCGGCGTCGGCCTCGGACAGGGTGTGCGAGGAGGCGGCGGCATTCTTCAAAGCGTGACGCTACTTTTTATATATAGGGGTTTTACGGCAGGTCGAATTGGGACTTCCCCTGCCTAATGCGTTTTGGACACGCGCGCGCGTCGGGGCCAATAGTAAACAATTAATAAAACAACAAGAAAGGTGCTAGGGCCTTCACATTTTAAATAAGACCACTTATATTGCCCCTGGAAAAACTTCTTCCCAGCAATGCATTTCTGTTTAAAAGTGAAGCCGACTTTAAGGGGATCGGTGTAAGCTAGGTCTTTGTAAGCTGCCTTTCCCACGTTCAGTGTTGCAGTGAAGCGCTTCCACTGAAAAAAAAAATGCGATGCGAACGGGGTCCGATAACGCTATCGCGTTCCACTCTTAAAGGCGAAGCTTAAGCGTCCTGCAATTTTTTGGCAGTATATCAGAATACATTTTACGCCCCAACACAAACTAGGAAATATCGCACTGTAAACTGACCAAAGAAGTCTTTTCTTTATCCTATTTTCGTTTTTTACGCTCTTCGCAGCCTGGAAGCACAGCAACTCCACAACAGCGTTGGTACGCTGCCACAGTCATCCAGAGGGCGTATCGACAGTACCAAAACGACGGCACCCTAAAGTATTACTTCAAAAACGTAAGTCATTCTCTAGGCATAATCACATATAGTGAAAGCATTATACCGAATCGATGGCGTCCGCACCTCCGCCGGAATAACGTCCGTTACTGACGCTTGCAGATGCGGTATGGCCCTTCGAAAGTTGTCGCCTCTCGACAAACCTCAATGCCTCATTGGCCGCACACGTGCCTGAGGGACCTTGCGCCGGTGCAGATCGAGGTGAGGGACACGATACGCAGTTAGACGTTCTGGTTTTCCACAAACAGTCGCTTCTTTACCATTACGCGGCTATAGTGATTACTGGAAGACAGGAACCTAGCCAGGTGCCCGTTCTTGTTTCTTTTTGTCTCTCGCGCAATTATAGTTGCATGTGACTGACGCCAACAGGTTTTAGAAAGCACAAAAACTTTAATGACGTTTTCTTGCGTCGTCTACGCCGGTAGTGCATAAATCCTTAAGTACTTACAGGTTGCCTGCACAGTCCACCAGCGAAAGGAGAGCTATAGTTACGTAGACTTAAAATGAACATGAAGCGAATTACACATGTGGGCAGTGACGTCACTAGAGTGTTCCAATATAAGGACAGGGAATCAGCGGGCAACCGTGGAAACCATCCTGGGCACCACCACGTGTTGCTTCGCTTCAGCATGTACAGGTATATGTCTACTGCTCCCTGTACAATCCGTGAATGACAGCAGTAGTTTAGGCGGTATCATTTAGCTGGCCATCTATATAGAACTGCTGGCGCTCCGAAGACCTGGAGAATAAAAATTACGTGAGGTCGACCGTATGCAGGCCTGAAACAGCACCCATCGTGCGCAGAACAGCCATTAAAAATACTCAATGAACTTCGCCTCCTCTACCACGCTGACGTGCAGAAGTGGCCGCCCAATAAACCTTCAACAACCACCCTGAACGCCTACTGTGGTACCGGCGAACCTGGCGAGAGAAAGTACGCACACTACACAGCGCTGCGCGCAGACATGGACCCGAACCTTGGGATGCTCCCGTACATGGACAGCTCCTTCCTGAAAACAAAGTAAGTCACGTGCGAAGCTCGATGGAATTGTCTCGCCGTCCGTGACAGTGCTAACCACCGCTAACCGCAAATTGTCGCATTATCTACTTCGCGTGAAACATGAAACATAGCGCCGAAGGGGCATGTGTTCAAAGGATTCTTGTGGGGTCGCATATGGCCATCTGCAGCGTATCCGAGAGGATGCGCATGAGTAGATATACGGTAACGTTCAACTTTATCTGCCAAGGCGGGAAATATCGGAACGAAAAAAAAAAGAAAAAGAAGCTACATATGCACTAAAACTTCAATATGTCCAACATGAAAATACAATATAAGAATTGCGCATATTGAACAAAAACTCTATCTTTTTGCAATATATCGAACCTAAAGGTTCTTAACTAGCTTATTTGAAAGAAATTTTTAGCCGCTAGGTAATAAGAGGACGTCACTGCGTGTATGGATAAGCTAATAGGTATGTAAACTTACGGGTGTCGCTTCGATACCACGTTTAGCTGTCATTTATTATGGTATCAAGTATTTTATCCGTCTTCCTCCTCATTGCTGCATGCCAACTGTAATGCTGATGGGATATGTCTTACGACTGCGGAAACAGACGTGAATGATGCCAATATTAAGAAAACCGCTGTATAAAGCATTAGAGAACTCTGCGATGTCCGCTACCCAATGTCTTTTCTGACATCGCACATTTCGCAAGGAAAAAACAAATATATATCCAGTATATGACTGAATCCTGCCACTGACTTCATTTTGGGCAGCACCAACTGCTCAAACCAAATTCTGTTGTGTAATGCGTAAAATATACGCCGTAAGGTGCGGAATAAAGGAGTGACACGAGCGTAGACTGCTATTTTTCGAAGCGCCATGAAGCCAATATAAAGGCAGCAGGGGCGTAGCCAGGGGGGGGGGGGGGGGTTGCAACCCCCCCCCCCCCCCCCCGAAATCTTTTTCGCAACCCCCCCCCCCCCCCCTGCTCCCCATTTACCCACCCTTTGTTCTCGTCGCTTGGCGCTGACATAATTCATGAAACCGGTGCTACTATCACAATTTCATTCCTGGGCGCTTCCGTTTGGGTTGGTAATTTACAGCGAATCATGTGTGCATATGGAAAAAACTGTCACGCTGTTTGTCAAGGCTTTGACACTCTGTGAAGTTTTGGGCGAGAATGTGGCGGCCGCATTCTGAAGCAAGAAATGCACAACAAATGAAGCAACAAATGAGGCAGCGGCATTTTAGATGATGACGTAAACGCTCGAGGCCCGTTTACTTAGATTTAGGTGCACGTTAAAGACCCCAGGTGGTCGAAATCTCCGGTATACATTTCCGCCGCTGCCCTTCAGGTGCCGGTTAGGCCGCGCTCGCGCAGGGTCTTAGGCTACGTTCACACTTGGTCTCGAAGCTGTTGGAAGCGGCAAAATCTTGCAAAAATCCGCCCGCCTAGGCGGCAAAACAGGCAGAAAAACAGGCTGCGAGCCAAATCGGTCTCGGGCCGATGCCATGGCGAAGCGGAAACGCGGCGGAAAGTCGTTCTGCTTCACTGGAAGGTTACGTTCACACTTGGGAAGCGGCAAGCGGGCGGAAAGGCCGAAGCGACCGGAAAATCTTTTTCGCGCATGTCCAAGTTGTTCACATTTGTTTTGCTACCGCCGCTGCCGCTTTCTTCCACATCCATCTAGTCTGCGTACGTTTGTCGGCGTGGTGGCACTCATTATCGCATTGTATGTTCATTCATTGACCCACCCGTCATCAAAATAGTGATCATTTTGCGCAACTTCGCGTGTCATCTGCGACCTTCGGTAAATTCTTCGTTGGCGTTCCGCGATTATTCTCACACGGGCGCGGTGGCGCTGAGTCACAGGTTGGTGCCTAGGCATGATTATATTTCTTTAATAGCTTTTATTTACAAGTTGTAATAAGATTTCATCATTTCGTATTATTGTCGGCGCCTCCAGGACACCAAAAGGGCAACGGGAACACCAAAGCTAAAACCTGGGCTGGCCCTGGTGTTGGGGCTCGCCAAAGCCTGCGCGTCCTACGTGAGGCCTACGCTCCCAATCTATCGTCGCGACGAGAAAAGCACCCGGCGACTTCTGCAACATACCGTGCACGTGCGAGGAGAATTATATAGAGCGCCAACGAGGAATCTGCCTAACTATTGTCTGCCATGGAAGTGGAAGAAGAAATGGCTTTTATACTTCTACCTACTTGTTTTCTAGAAATGGACAATGAATATACGGAAGACGCGGACACCTCGGAAACGGTGGTGGTGGGTTCGCCTGGCTTTGCAAAAGCGCGAGTAGTTGGGTCACGCCAAGGCTTCGTTGCCGCACCTCCGGTCGCGCGACATTGAATACTATCGCGAGTATTGCTGACAGTACGTTTTAGTACCACTCTTGTCGTACATCTGTGAGGGCGATGCTCCAACTCTATAATGCACTCTTCCTAGGTCTCCTACGCTATAGCTTACCTGTACTGAGTGGGACCGGTAAGACCAACCTCCGGGTCCTCCAGTCTGTGCAAGCTCAAGCTCTGAGAATATGTCTTGGCCTTCCCAGGTGTGCATCCACGGCAGCAACAATAGCCATCGCGCATGATCACCCCATCACTACGTACATTCAAGTCGATGCTTTAAGGATGCACATCCGGCACTTCGCCCGACTTCCATCGCATCATCTCGCCTCCCTTCCTGCCACTCGACCTCGTTCAGCGTTTAGCAGGACTATTGACGCCAGCCATGGAACTTTACCATCGAACTTCACGCCTGCAGCACGACCATCTCTACCACTGTGGTGCCTGCATCCAATCCAAGCCCTTCTTGTAATTCCCGGTATCAGAAAGAAAACGGACATATCGTCATTCGCCCTCAAACAAACCGTGCGTTCATTCATGCATGAAAAGCACAGAGAACGCACCCACGTTTTCACGGACGGTTCTGTCTCCTCCAAAAGTTCAGCTGGAGCAGTGGTAATTCCCGTAAAATCTGTCACCATCCAATTCAAGACGTCTCACATTACATCATCGACGGCTGCAGAACTCGCAGCTATCCGTGCTGCTCTGGAGTTTATTGGCCCCAAATCGTCACAGTCATGGTCCATCTTTTGTGACTCGAAGGCAGCTCTCCAGTGCCTGCTGTCCCCTTTCAACCACGGACCTAACGCACAATTAGTAGCAGACATCCGACTACTTCACCATCACGCAACCGACAAGGGGCACAACATCATCTACCAGTGGATACCAGGTCACTGCGGAATTTCGGGAAATCACAGTGCGGATGACGCTGCCCGATCGGCCCACGATGGTGCCCCTATTGTATCCATACCACTGTCGAGAACAGACGCAGCCACCAAACTTCGTTCCCTCGCACGCGAGCTTACGCAGACTCTGTGGAACACCAGTGACTTCAGCAACGCACGCCTCCACAGATTGGATCCATGTCTGCAACTCCGTCTTCCACCAGGGTTACCACGAGCGGAAGCAACACTTCTGTGCCGCCTGTGGCTCGGCGTCGCATTCACGAACGCCTATTCCTTCCGCATTGGAATGGCTGACAGCCCTGCTTGCGACAACTGTGGCCGCGAGGAGACAATCAAGCACCTACTCTGTGACTGTCCCCGCTACAATGTGGCAAGAAAAGTGCTCGCGACTGCGCTTGAAAAACTGGACAATCGCCCCCTCACAGAAGAAAAAGTTTTAGGACACTGGTGTAGACGGACTTCGGCACTCAAGGCCTTAAGGGCTCTGCTGAAGTTTTTAAAGGCTTGTGAATTGTGCGACCGGCTTTGAACGTTGTAGCGCGTAGGGTCGCGTTATTGCGCAAATTTTCTTACTTCAATGTTTTTTTTTTTCCTTCTATCATCTTTTATTCCCTTTGCCCCTTTCCCCAGTACAGGGTAGCAAGCCGGTATTCACACTGGCTAACCTCCTTGTCTTTCTTTCTCTTTCTCTCTCTCTCTCTCTTGTCGTAGAGCAAGGGGTGGTTCTTGATCGCGTCGATCAGCATTGCAGCCTGCACTTTTGGTGCCATGTTCAATTTTACGACCGGTTGTTTACATGCTAGCGTAGCTTCCGGTCTAGCAGAACGACTTACCGCCGCATTTCCGCTTCGCCATAGCGAAAAAATCGGTCCGAGACTAATTTGGCTCGCCGCTTGTTGTTCTGCCTGTTTGCCGCCTAGGCGGGTGGATTTTTGCAAGATTTTGCCGCTTCCGACAGCTCCGAGACCAAGTGTGAACGTAGCCGAAGCTACACTAGCATGTAAACAACCGGTCGTAAAATTGAACATGGCACCAAAAGTGTAGGCTGTAATGCTGATCGACGCAATCAAGAACCAGCCCTTGCTCTACGACAAGAGTGGCACTAAAACGTACTGTCAGCAATACTCGCGATAGTATTCAACGTCGCGCGACCGGAGGTGCGGCAACGAAGCCTTGGCGTGACCCAACTTCTCGCGCTTTTGCAAAGCCAGGCGAAGCCACCACCGCCGTTTCCGAGGTGTCCGTGTCTTCCGTTTATTTATTCTCCATTTCTAGAAAACAAGTAGGTAGAAGTATAAAAGCCATTTCTTCTTCCACTTCCACGGCAGACAATAGTTAGGCAGATTCCTCGTTGGCGCTCCATAATTCTCCTCGCACGTATGCGGTATGTTGCAGAAGTCGCGGGGTGCTTTTCTCGTCGCGACGATAGATTGGGAGCGTAGGTCTCACGTAGGACGCGCAGGCTTTGGCGAGCCCCAAAACAAGGGCCAACCCGGGTTTTAGCTGTGGTGTTCCCGTTGCCCCTTTGGTGTCCTGGAGGCGCCGACAATACGAAATGATAAAATGATATTACAACTTGTAAATAAAAGCTATTAAAGAAATATGATCCCGCCTAGGCACCAACCTGTGACTCAGCGCTACCGCGCCCGTGTGAGGAGAATTACGGAACGCCAACGAAGAATTTACCGAAGGTCGCAGATGACACGCGAAGTTGCGTAATATGATCACTTTTGATGACGGTACGTGGGTCAAAGAATGAACATACCGCTCGAAATAATGCGATAATGAGCGCCACCACGCCGACAAACGTACGCAGACGAGATGGATCTGGACAAAAACGGCAGCGGTGGCCGCGGCGGTAGCAAAACAAATTTGAACAACTTGGACAGGCGCGGAAAAAATTTTCCGGCTGCTTTGGCCTTTCCGCCCGCTTTGGCCTTTCCGCCCGCTTGCCGCTTCCCAAGTGTGAACGTAGGCTTAGTCTGCGCGAGAAACGTCTCTTGTTTGCGATTGCGCCCCTACGGAAGGCTGGTAATTACTGTTGTGTTGTTGAATCCCAAACCAGCAATTACGGAAGGCTGGTAGTTGCTGTTTTGTTGTGGAATCCCAAACCAGCAATGTACACACGAAGGGGTGAAAGGGGTGACAACAGTGAAATTCCACCGACTCGCAACAGAATGCACGAAACAGACAGCCGACAAGCATGAATTACTGCTGTACGCAGTACAGCGTAAGTAAACTCTTGTTGCAGGCGCTGACAGTTCTCGTCGGAGTTCACGCGTCCTGAGAAATTCATTATGTGCACTATGCACTGAACAAGACCGGAGTTCATTCCTGCATCACTAGTACACCAATCAGTCGAGATTCTGTGAGGTACAAGGCCGCTTCCTGTTTGCACCGGCGTAAGTGAAGCAGAAATGAGTTGCACGCACTACTTAATATGCGTACACATACCATATCTATGCTGTGCGGTGAAATATTCTGTACAATTCTGAATCTGTTGACGTAAAAGCAAATGACGGCTGCACGCTCGCACACAGCGGAAGACACAGCTGCCCATGCACTTGCCGCAGGAAATGCAACCCTCTCGTATGAGGGAGCAGGGCGACGAAAGCTTCAAAAAAAAAAAAAAAGCCTTACGCGTTTTTGCGCGTATTTAAGTTTCTAGCGCAAAGACGCAGCGAACAAGCTATTGCTACGGGAGTAGGTATAGCCTGGTCACACGTGCATTTTCACGCGTATAGCCGTCCTTGACTTGTAAAACTTACTTCGCCCCGACGAGGACGACGCCATCTACGCTTAACGGAAATGAACAATTAATGATGTCTTCTCCGATCGCACGGGTCGTCTCAATGATGCGTTTTCGAAGACTGGTCCATTCAGTGGTGCGTTGGGAGACCGTTGCTCCAAACGCCCACTGTACCTGTCGTACTTACTCTATTTACTGAGTTTACTTTACTTTTTACTTAATTTCTTCACAAGCACACGCGCACGCGAGGGGGGGGGGGGGGGGGGGGGTCTCATGTCTGTGATATACATGTATAGAGTCTGCTTAAACTACCGATATTTACTATCGATCACGTGACGTCGAGGAAAGCAGAAGCTTGCCCCCCCCCCCCCAGTCGGGCCGGTGAACCCCCCCCCCCCCCCCCGAAAAAAATTTCTGGCTACGCCCCTGAAAGGCAGTTTTTACACTTGCGCTACCTGGAGAAAGCACTCCATCTACACAGGGCCATCACAGCTCCTGTGTACGCTTCCTACTGGCAATGTAAGAGAACGAAATGTCAATTGCTGCTGCCGGTCGCGGCACACAAATCCGGCAGCAGCAGACATCGGTGCAGTAGCGTTTCGACCGCGAGACACACATGGAAAATCGCCAGTGGCGCTGAGAACCGCGCGGTCTGAGATTCTCTCTAAATGCAGGAGTGCCTTGGGACTGCGCATGACGCCCGAGTGGATGTCGGCTAGACTGCGCATGCTCGAGCAGACGCAGCAGCCATGCGACCCACGCTTCCCGGTGATCTTGGTTGTGGGCGGACTGGACCCCCGTAACCCCATGGGCTCAGGTACAGGGGCAATGCAGCGCGCAGGCGGCGCACGAATAACATGTCCATCTTGCTGCACTCTAGGTTCGGCTGTCCTGAAATACCACCCGTTTAAGGATCAGTGGACGCTGGTTAACGCCATGCCAGAGCCTCGAAACTACCACGCAGCTGCTTACGTTAACGACGTCATCATTGTTACGGGTACGCTATATATCACCACGAGGAGATAAAGCTCTATGCGGCCAAAATGGCCATCGACTATCAGAACTTCATTCACTGTCATGTTGAAATTTCAATGAGCTAAAGTCCGTTTTAGTTACCAAAGGAAGTTAAAGTGCATTTCAAGTCAACCTTTTAGCAATACAGTACTAGCTCATGGTGGAAACTAATATTCGCTATAGAACATATCTATTTAGTACTGCTGTTTACTATGCATGTGCAAAAGCTTTTTTGTTTTTTGCCTGTCCTTGATCAAGATACCCTGCTCGGCGGCTTTTGCCTTATTCTTCACTCGGCATTAACTTGGCAAGCTGGCTTAATGGAAACCATTTTTCCAGCAGGAGGCTACTCAACACTCAACAGGAAAAGTGGCGAAATGGTCGCAACAAAAACAACATTCATCATGAGCACTGAAACTGGCAATTGGCAAAGACTACCGGACATGTGGGATGAAAGGGCGTGCCATGCATCAATTGCCACAGAAGGCAGTGTCATTGTTTTTGGTGGAAGAGGACATCATGGAAGGTAATTACAGGAACAGCCTTGCTTAGCTTTGGAAGGACAGGAAATTGACCGATTTTAATCTTAAACCTGTTAATCGCTTTTCAGAGAGTGAAAAAAAAAAGGTAAAGGAAAGACAGGCAGGTTAACCAGAGATTATCTCCGGTTGGCTACCCTTTTCATTTTTTCTTAGTACTAGCGTACCTGCACACCCACCGGCAGCAACAAGCAACAGTGCAGCGTCGTTATGACAGCAAGACCACACACGGAAAATCACCATTCGCGCAAAGAACGTCTTCCGCGCGCGGTCTCGGATTCCACGAGTCGCATCCCGCACACGCCCTCAAATTGCAAAAGTGAATAAGGTGTGACAGCTGGCTAAATTATTTTTATTTCAAATTTATTATTTCAAGGACCAGCAAACAACGCTTAAGATAAAGTCTTTAACCACATTTGCGTGTACAGCTGTACATAGGTGTTAGGGATAGAGATATAAGCTGCATTTACAGCAGCTTGAATAGCCCCACAATCCAGAGATTTACAATGACAGCTTATAGGCGACATATGTGTAATTTGCAACATGCACATTATAGAAAAAAAAACTGCAAAACAGCAGGCTAGATAATAAATCAAGTAACAAACAGCACGTCCAATACAGCAAGTTTAGTATCAAGTCGTTAGATACTGTGCGTAGCCTTTCATTAGTAGTAGAAGGCTACAGCACGGAACCAACGAAAACAAAGGAGGCACACAAAGAACACAGACACAGCGCTGCGTCTGTGTCCGCGCTGTAGCCTTCTACTATGTTCAACCAACAAGCCCAACTAGTTACTTTGCTCGAGCGTTCATTAGTAAGTCCGAACTTATTGTGCATTTTCAGCAAACAATAGGTTCACATTGGAAATCCGCAGTTCGGGCGCACTTGCAAAAATACCAGTATTCGAGTGTCGAGTAGAGCGAGGAGAATTTCGTATTAAATTAGCTAAACTACGCACACAAGCGCTATTTTTCACCATTTAAAATCTAAAGATTGCAGTAGTTGGTATTCATATTAAAGGTTGACTCTTATTACTTTAAATTGTATGAACAGTTGAGAGGTGGTACTTGGTGGTAGGGATAGGGATATAAGCTGCATTTACGGCAGCTTACGTGGGCTCTGCATTTAATGCACAGAAGAATTGACAAAATTATTAGGGTAACAGAACTAATACCATGGCAGACATGCAATCGAACGAAGAGCTCATTATTACTTAAGAAATATGGCTTAAAACTTCACTTAGGAAATATGGGACATCGCTACATTCCTCGAATGCTAATCGCCTTACCATCGTGTCATCGTGAGATGAGTTGTGCCATAATTTTTCTTTAATTTTAGAATACTTGAGGAAACCCAAGGCCGACAGGCTCAATGTGGTTTCATGATTTTTCATGGGAAATGTTCTAATAGTGCACAATTTTTCAAGAAAACAGTCATATGCTTTTTCAGGATGAGACAAAGAAAAAATAGCATCCAAATTTATTTCCAATAATTTCATTGCTGAACTGCAAAATCGTGTGGAAATTTATCTCAATAGCGCAAAAGCCTATGGGGATTTATGTACTTAATTATAGTACATGACGGGAGGAGTCTGTCTAGCTGGGTTTCAGTTCTTAGAAATAACTAAATACATAGCTGAGTGATGCATGACAAATCACAATGCTCATTTAACAAACCTTTATTGTTTAACTTATAATTAATCACGTTAGGGCACATTTTCCAGCTCAACTGCAATTGAGGCTGAGTAATAATTAAGTCATATCGATTTAACAAAAAAGCTGAGGCTAGCAGTGTCGATAACTGTTCTCAAGATGTGCCACAAAATCCACTGGCATTCCAGTTCTATTCACAGTGCAGGAGGACAAGTTTTGGAAAACCATTAACTGATATACCAATGTAGTTGGCAGTACATTTTGGGTGCAGATACCTTTGAGCAACTGGTGCTAGTAACAGGGTTTATGCTGAAATGAATTGAAAACTTGAAAATTGCAATTTGTCATGCAAATAATAACCACCTCTTCAGGTAATGCACCAAAGGAAGTGATATTGAGCCATCAGCTGCAGATGACTCAAAAAGTGCAAAGACTCATCTTGCCACCTGGGATTTTTAACATGCTTTGAAATATCCACATGTGGCTGTCTTTTGCATTTTGCCCAAATGGTAAGAGAATGATAATAGTACAGCACATAGATTCAGTAACTATACTTTGATGATATTCTGAAGAGAAAAAGCCAGACGTTTTGCCATAACTGTGAAGATGCAGCCAGTGAAAATTTTCATTTAATAAAGTGGCAGCACAGTGCTTAATTCTTTTAACACTTCCACTCTGTCAACCTTTTTTGACGTTTCATATTCCAGCTTTTTCGATTGCACTGAGCCCCAATTACAGCATGGTCAGTGCAGTGTGAAACAAACGTGGTGATGTTGCATTAAATAAACATTGCAAGCATGTTCTGTGTAGTTGCAACAGGTCTACACACAACTAAGCCATACATGCACCATTGACCTGCATTTGTTGGTTTAAAACTTGGGCTGGACATTTAATGCACAGAAGCATTGACAAAATTATTAGGCTAACAGAATGAATACCAAGAAAATTAATGTGTGCTGCACAGGATCAAATGGAGGGAAATAAGACAATAACATGAATATTAAAGGGTATGATTGACACTACAGACCTCTGGGAAAGGTCATTGGCATAGATTTTTTTTCGTTTATTTATTTATTATTTATTTATTTATTTATTTATTTATTTATTTATTTATTTATTTATTTATTTATTTATTTCTTGGTACATCAAATACCTCTTTGGGGTTTTACATGAGGGGTGGGTATACCTATTAGGTTATATTTTCGATGAATGCCTTGAACGATGAATGACTGGAGTGGTGCACCACGTCCAGTCTTTCGCTGTCTGAACGAAGAAAGAGTTAACATGAGCGGCGGTGCGAGCTGAAGGGGGATAAACAGCCTTTGAATGGCTATGAAGGGATGAAGTTCGATGCACAGGTATGATGTCGGTCTGGTGAAGCAGCGAGTGATAAAACTGATAAAAGAGACATAGCCTTATTGTTTTGCGGCGGTGCTCGAGGGTTGCAAGGTTCAGAGATGACTTCAGTTTTGTGACGCTAGTGTGGCAAGAGTAGTCGGAGTGAATAAACCTTGCTGCGCGATTCTGTATTGATTCTAGTGCTGTTGCCAGGTTAGATTGGTATGGGTCCCACACTGAGCATGCGTATTCCAGTTTGGGTCGGACAAATGTTAAATATGCGAGTAGCTTCGATTGGGGAAATAAGACAAAGATTATGGCACAGGTAACATAGAACACGATTGGCATCATTGCTAATTAATGTTGCAAATTGTGAAGACCAACCGAGGTTACTGGACAGGTTAACACCTAAGTACTTATAAGAAGTGACGGCACATATTTCAGAAGCAGCGATAACATAATTAGCTGAAATAAATTATTGGCGGTGGTGGAAAGTAAGTAGCGACGTTTGCTTGATGTTGAGAGACATTAGCCAATTATTACACCAGGTGTCAATGATGTCAACACCAGACTGGAGAGAACGAGAATCAGCATCGTTAGTAATAAGATGATAGATTACACAATCATCAGCAAACGAATTTTCGAAGAACAACCTCTCGGTAAGTCGTTATATATTAAGAAGAGTAGTGGTCCTAAGACAGTGCCTTGTGCCACGCCGGAGATAATGCGTGATAGATATATATAAATTAGATATAGATTTACATAGGCCTAAACTTTTTTATCATTTTTATGCGCAGATTACTTTCTTCCGTCGAAGAGTATGACTTAAAGAAGAACGAATGGAAGCAGCTAAACTCAATGCCGGAGCCAAGAATGGGCATGGCTGCAGTGGTGAAGAATAAATGCATATGGCTTTTGGGAGGAATGTCTGAGAGGCCCAATGGCCCTGCTGTTTCTGAAGTTCTTCTGTATTCACTACAGCATGACAGGCAAGTTTTTGTATTTCACACCTTTCTATGCTCTAGTCTCATATTTTTTGTGCATACATAAAGGGTGTTTACTTTATTTCTAACAGCTGGACTCAAGGTATACCGCTCAGGCTACCTCGAGCCTTTTCATCTGCAACTCTCATCAATGGCAACATCTGGCTCTGTGGTGGCTGCAGAACAGCAAATGAAGAGGAGCACCCTGTCAGCATGAACTCTATTGATGTGTGCTCCAAGCACTCAGAATGGAAAAAAACTTGCAAGCTTGCAGTGGCCAGGCATAGTGCTTCTATTGCAACCATAGGTAAGGAATTGCCACAATACTATCCATGCAGACTGAAAAGTGCCCATTTGCTTTACAGGTTCATGCATATTCATCATGGGTGGCATCAACAGCCAAGAATGGGGTGTACTTTCCAAGAACACATTGATTGTTACTGACCGGAATGCGATATTATCACCGAGCCCAATGCCTCAAGAAGTTGCTGGACACACTGCTGTCACTGTGTTGCCCTCTGCTAGTCGGCATCCAATTCCCAGCATCAAGTGGAGCAACACCATATTTGAAAGGCTTACGTGATGCCTGCTTGCGGCCACAAAAATAAAAATAAAAAATTGCAGACATTCAGCATTCTGATGGCAACCTTAGAATGTTGCTGTTCAGTTGATTCTCATAAAAACAAACTGTTGGCAGCACATCTTTATTCTCCCTTCATTTACCATTACAGTGGTGAGCCTCCTCCAGTCATTATCCCAATGACTGTGTGTCAAATTACCTAAAATGCAGGTTATGCTATAAACATGTTAATGCATATACCTCACCAATTTGAATGCCATGTTGGGCTCCATGGGGGAGGCCATCAAAACATCCAGGAAAGAAAGGGGGGATGGTTATATTGTAAGCGCTGAAGTGCTGGCATTCTCAGGGGAGGCATGGGCCCCCAAAATCCATCAGTGTAGCAAACCCAATGCTTCAAGCAGTTGCTGTAGACACTGCTATCGCTGTGTTGCCCTCTACTACTTGTAATCCAAGCTCCATCATAAAGTGGAGTGATGCCATATTTGAAAAGCTTGGTTAATGCCTGCATGCAGCCAAATCGAGAAAGTACTTTTACATTCTGATAACCTTAGATGTTGATGTTGGGCGCTCGTTGTTCACACTCGTAAAACAAACTCTTGGCATCATATCTTTATTCTTTCTTCATTTAGCACAAAGGTGAGCCTCTTGACAAGTCACTCACCAGTCATTATCCTGTTGACTGTGCTGTCAAATGACCTACAATGAAGGTTATACAATAATTTTTTAACGCAAGAACCTTCTCAAAATAAAAAAAAACTAAATGTTATAGATACAACTGACCTGGACACTATCTGGTCATCAGGAACATAAAAGGTATTGCAAACAACATCGCAGTATAAAGCATGAAGTTTGTGAAACATCTGAAACAATTTCATTTTGTTTACATGCTCTTCACTTTCAAGGAATGAAACATGAAGGATGACAGAATCCAGCACTGTACCTACCTGCCGGATTTCTTTGGCACGAAGATTTGTACGCGAAGTTTCCACAATTACAATGAACTTGGTTTTAGTGTTTGTCACATATCCATAAATTTTATAGTCCTCTGTCGGTTACAGCAATCCCAAGTAGAGCTCCTGAACGTCTCCAGAGCTCTTGTTTCCAGGAGATATCTTTTCTTCGACAACATCCAATGATGTGTGTATAGTATATAGAAATTTTGGTTCATTGCACGGTGTCACAGTCTTTACAAAAAGCGGAGAATTCTGAAAAAAAAAACAATTACCCAAAATTAATCCTGTGCCCCACTAGGAAGTGAAGTAAGGCAGGGCAAATGCAACTCTTTATGACAATTAAGTTCTGCAGAAGCCCACAAAGTGGAGACATGTTCATGAGAGGGCTAAAGTGCCACCCACCTGACTTCAGCTTCTCTTTCTGAGAAACCCACATGGGTTTCCTATGTAGCTTCACCTACAGTCGAGTGCGTGACATTTTTTCCCCTTTCATAAATTCTATATGTATTTTTTAAACTGAGTTAATTTCCTATGTCTTCGCATTGAAGCCGTATTGACCCTTTTCACGGCGATCCCGTGGGCGCTGCCATGTTTGATCAAGTGGTGACGCGTCTATTGCTTGCCTCAACTGCCTCCGTTGCCTCCGTATTTAAAATGGATGTGTGTGACGCTGGTGCGGCTTAGTAAACCTCTCTTTCATGAAATATCGTAGACAGTGACTGGGTGGAAGACACAAACATTTGGCCACATTTCAGAGAACATGCAAAACCACTTTCGGAGCTGATTAAGCTACGTCCAAACGGCACAAGCAGCGTATATGGTGCCTGCTCTAAAAGCAGGGCTAAATATATGTATTACAAGTTATCCAAACTTTCCGCTCATGAAGTGAATCAGGATTATTGCGTTTTGCTCTTCATTCTTTATTTGGAAAATATTTAGAAGCAGTGGCTTGTCATGTTTCTGACTCAGTAAAGTTCCTCGGTGTGGTCACTATGTGATTATTTTCTGCCTAATCGCTCGCGGGTGTGCTCAGATCTGATAGATTTGTTCTTGCTGCATACAAGGCTTGAAACGTAGCTGTTCTTTACATTGTAATACCTTGTAGCAAAGATATATTATCACTAGTAACTCGCGTACTGCCCTTGTGGACCGTCACGAAACATTCACCTTTGGCCATTCGTGCACTATTGGTATAATATTGTCATTTATTGAGCGTATATAGTGCGCATATATTCAAGTGTGCGCCCATTCACTTTTCCTTGACACGTTGGCAAAAGAGTGGCCGTAAGTTTCCGTGCCAGTTGGGGTAGATGTGTGTAGATACTGTGCGAAACTTACCATGACAGGAAGCGGTGCAACTCCTTTTATCATTCTATAACGAGCGGTACTCACTCTTGCCGACGTACCAGGGCTGAAGCCCTTTCTTTGAAGGTTAGTGATACAATGCTGGCGGATAGAACTGAGACAGATGTTGTGCGTATGCAATTATCCCATTGCATGCTGATGTCATAAGCTTCAAGAATTTCACGCTCCAAGGGCAAGGCGGAGCCTGAAATTCTCGAAGCTTATCACACCAGCATGCAAGGGGATAATTGCATCAGCACAATGTCTATCTCACTGATGCAGAAGGCACTAAGTTTTCTATCGCAATGGCGCCAGCTACTTGGTCTATCTTGCAATCAACATTGTTTTGTGTGTGTTTCGACTCTTGAGCTGTGCGTGCTCGCCTGGTTTTCCTGGGAAACTGATTTTTCAATAAAGCACAGTTGTTAGACCAGCCATTGTGTGTTCCACGTCTCTCCTCATTTCTTCGTCTTTTGACTGGTTTAATTCTCGAGAATACGTTTAGCTTTAACATTCCAGAAAGCGATGTTTTCTTTTAAAGGGCCCCTAAACCACCTCAGATATTTTTTGAACATTTCAAGTAAACACGCGTATCGAGTTCAGAATGCCGTCACGATCAACGATGCCAAACGCTGCAGCGCTGAACGCCGCGGGAGCGCCAATTAAAAAAAAAAAAAAAGAAAAAAAAATGCCGTCCTTGTCCCCTCGCTTTTCCGGTATCCCAAGCGCTCGTCACGATGTCAGCAGGGGGAATCTGGTGATGTCAACTGCGGAAACGATGTCCATTGGTCGAGCAAGAAGCCTACGACTTCCGGTTAGTCTGCTATCAGGTACGCGCGCTTTCTGCTCTTCCTTGTCGTGTTGCTCGTTTGCGCGCCCTGTCGAATCGGTAATTACAGCCCACCAGTGGCGCACCGACGGGGGGGGGATTCGGGGGTTGTAACCCCCCCCCCCCCCCCCTGAGGCCGACTTTGTTTAACCCCTTTTCTTTCCTTGCGCATTTGAGTACTGCAACTAAGATGTAAGACGCGCAATCGTCTGCACACTCGCAAAAAGCGCATTTTTTGACAATTTCCCGTGAAGAAATCGAAATTAGTGCTGTTTAGATGGTATTGGCAAACTGTCAACCCCCCCCCCCCCCCCGCCCCCCTGGCAGAGATCCTGTGTGCGCTACTGCAGCCCACAACGCAAGTGCCAAATCGCTCGCGTTCCAACACAGTTGTGCTTAGCGGTCTGATTATCTGCGCGAACAGAGTGCGACAGTGTTGGCTTTTCCAGACGTGCGCGCAACTTCGCATAACACGGGCTGGCACCGCAGCAACAGCGGGTAGCCGAGAAGCGCCGAGTTCACGTCCGGCACGGTAACTCGTCGCACGCTGTTTGCCATTCGCGGGCCGCCGTTCGACAGCGGTTTTTGCTCGCGAAGAGCGAGATTTCCTTGCCGTACGTAGAGAGGATGTGACCGGGACTCATTTGTGCGGCAGCCTCACCGCCGCTGATCGCACGACGGTGCCGATATCGTCGCTAGGCCTTTTCTGGTTCCCTTCAAAGCTAAAACGGACGGCGCTTCGAAATGAAATACCGACGCTCACAAGCCACAATATTTTCTTATCGTTGTTATCGCTCTTAGCAATAATTGTACACAAAGAAGAAAAATACACTGATATTAGCGGCGCCGTCGGCTGCGATGCGAGCACAGCCGAGCCCGTCGTCTCCCGGCAGTAGCCGTGCACTGCAGCTGAGCTGCAGCCGATGTTTTCGTTGCCGGTGGCGGAGGCGCGCAGCTTCGCGGTCGTCGATTGGCCCATTGATCGTGCAACGGGCGGGCGCCGGCCGAACTGCCGTCTTCTTTGGCACACCTCTCGCACGGCAGACGTTCTACGGCACTGGCGGCCGGTTCGCCGTCGGTATATGTGCCGCTAGCGTGGTTGTGACCGGAAGTAGGCAGTGTTTTGAGAAGCGCGTTGGCGATGACGTATGTCACGTGACATTTCGAGAAGCACTCGGCGAGGAGGGGAGACCAGCCGATGAGGAGAGTAGCGAAGGAAAAAGCGAAACGAGCGAAGGCCGTTTTTCGATCAAACGCGTGTAACTCCGCTATTACGGCACCATTCCGAAAAATTTTCGCGGCTATGTGTTCGTTGTAGACTCGTGCACAACTGCAACACCACAACTAAATTTCGACCTCTCGGTGGTTTAGGGGCCCTTTAAGCTATAGTTACCTACCTATGCCTTTTATTCTGCTATAACGGATGTCAACCTACAGAGCAAAAGGCTGGGAGCTAACTTATCTACAAACACCATGTACATATTATTCGCCAGGTTGCGTAAAAATATTATGGAACAAAATAATTGTACTCCTCACATCACCTTCCATCCACAGCTGTGTTGATCAACATATATGCTGTGGATGGAAAGTGGATGCAACGGACTTCGCATGAGACCTCACGGTGAGATAAGAATCAACACAGCAGAAAGCCTACAGAAGAAAGTACGAAAATCATTATGAAAGACCGTTGACATGCCTGTAGCCCAATGACTACTTATGTGAATATAGCTAGAGATTTCTTTCCTCGCGTAGGCTTGCTAATGGGACAATGAGCGCTCCTGGAGATACGTAAGGGTCGGAATTTTTTTAGAAAAGTTTGATTATTTTCTCGATACGGCGGAACGGCCATCAAAATGTGAGCTGATCGCGCACACGAAACCGAAACTCAGCATTTAACAGTGGGAGCGAGTTGGTTCCAGACAAAGCACTGTTACGCACAGATTTTGTAAGATTTTACAGTAGTGTTGATTATTCCTGTAGCTTCGCAAGGAGTGTTCATCGTTGTTGTAGATTCGCGGTTATTGCCTCTACTCCTTGACGCTAGGAAACGTGATGCAGCTTGACAACGAAGTGCATAAACAGCTCAACCTTAGTGCCCGCTGGTGCCTCAAGAATGAAAAACGAAGTGGGCGTTTACCTCTTTGCGATTACAGCCACAGCAACAGCCATAGTACTTTTCTTGCAACACCTCGGATGCCCAATTACAACTCAGCTAATGACACGCTTCTGTGCCTGCTTCTTTAACCAGGCTGTCGACGCTTCTTTATACTCATTAAACGTAATGCATCTTGTCGGTATTAAGACCTAAAAGGTGCAGCTGCGAGTTCACCACAGCGCCACAAGAGACAACGCGGTTAGTGCGGTGAAATGCAGCATACAAACGACGCGAACACTTTCCTATCATAGAGTTGCCACTCCGAAACTAGCCGATGGCCGAGCATGCGAGCCATCCATGAGCCAATTGTGAGCCAAACGCGGCAAATACGCATCCCACTTTTACGTGAAATAACGTGAAATCATGCAAAACTAGAGAGCTAAAATGTGCGGATGCAAAGTTGGATTAGAAGTGTCTTCTTGACTTAATTTTCACAATGACTGATTTGACAAATCAATGGAGAAAGTAAATACATTTTTGTCGGTTTGCCTGGAAAACGACTCAACAGGAGTACGTAATTTATTGACAAATGGTCAGTGCTTTTTCTCTATTGTCAGTTGTGTAGATTTTTTCGCATCATAAAAAAAAAAACGTTTTTACTGTTACAGGTATTCTAGTTGACGTTCAGGATGCAGAAGGCACAACGGGGTTGCAAATTGCAGCTACGAATGGTTACAAAAAGTTGGCCGAACACCTTGTGGAGCAAGGCGCTGATGTTAACCTCACGAACAGCTGTGGTTGGACAGCGCTTATGCATGCTGCGCAGCATGGTCAGGTGTCTGTAGTAACGTTGCTATTAAATTACGGTGCGACCGTAAATGCCACCAGCCTCTTAGGTTAGTGTTTTTCTCTCTCCAGTCAGGCATGTAACTCTGAAACGGCCGCATTTCGATGGGGGCGAAATGCGAAAACACCCATGTACTTAGATTTAGGTGCACGTTAAAGAACCCCAGGTGGTCCAAATTTCCGGAGTCCCCCACTACGGCGTGCCTCATAATCAGAACTGGTTTTGGCACGTAAAACCCCATAATTTAATTTAATTTAATTTGAAACCTCAGCTTTACTACGAAAATTTCGGCTTTTTAAAAGTAATTCATTGCATGTATACATTTCATTCCTGAAGAAAGTAAGTTGACGTTATTAACTAGTTTTCCAGGTTTAGCACAACCATTTGCCGATATTTTGCCATATGGTGTGGGATGAAGTAAAGTGTGCTAAGTCTGCATGAATTCACACTGCATGTCACTTTTATACATAAAGCTGTGGCATACAGAACGTTGTTTGTTTGTTTGTTTGTTTGTTTGTTTGTTTGTTTGTTTGTTTGTTTGTTTGTTTGTTTGTTTGTTTGTTTGTTTGTTTGTTTGTTTGTTTGTTTGTTTGTATGCTTGCTTGCTTGCTTGCTTGCTTGCTTGTTTGTTTGTCTGTTTGCCTTTGTACACGCCCAAAAAGGTGGAGTTGAGAGGGTTGGGAGAGGCAGGGGTGCCAGCAGCCGTCACAGCTGTGTATCACTGTGCATGCTTATGTTTCTCTGAACAGGTGCTGGTGCACTAGCATTGGCTGCAGCTGGTGGTCACCACTCAACCGTCTGCCTCCTGCTGGAAGCAGGAACAGATATTGTAACCAGTGCTTCCCATTCTGGCTCGAGACTTGCTCCTTTAGCTGCTGCTGCTATCAATGGACATGTGTCAGTCATTGGTGTCCTTCTTCAGAGGGGGACCTCTGTCAACCAGGCGCTTCTAGCAACTGGTAAATGACCTAACTGCAGTTCCAAATCCTTCATGTATTCATTTATTTTCTGAAGCTGGAATATGAGAGGCACAAGCAGATAACTGATGTAAAGGCCTTGTCACCAGATTAATGTATACGTGTCTTGCGAAGTGTTAAATTAACTGACCAGTCCTAAATGAAATGCTTATCAAATTGACCCAGGACTGGAATACGAAACCTAAACTGCATGCATAAATAGGTGGAGTCCAAAACACCTGGGGCATTTTGTCACCAATAATTTCTTGTGCCAATAGGCCACACACAACCATTGCACATGCAGAGCTTCGTCATGGTGGGGACAGCACCTTATGGTGCTATGGACAGCTCTTAATAAAGAAACTGCTGGATTCCAGAAATTATGATTCTCTTAACTCTACTACTGTGAACAATGGTTATGCGAAAGGCCTGGCTACAACTCTCTTTACATCCGCTGGTCCAACAGCGAACGCCTTCTTTTTTTGTGGTTTAATACTGCACTGATAGCAAGAGCCGACGTGAAGCTTTTTTTTTTTTTATCGAAAATGTAGAGTCCTACTTAGGAATGGTTCGTTACAGTTGAAGGCCGGCCTTGAATAATGGTTAGAGTGCTCGGCTTGAAGTCACATAAGCAGTGGCTTGATTTGCCACACCAATGCACAATTTTCAGTTTTATCAGAATCGTTCAAAATTCCTGCAAACAGATAGAGATGGTCGGCGCCTTTCCTAGCTCATAATTGCTGTTTGCAGTAAAGCAAAATTATCACACATAGATTCTTGACTTTTCCTAGTGTGTGAGCAAGCCACACCATAAGGAAAAGCCGTATTACCATTGTTTTTACCTTTCAGTTCAACGCTATGTGTCAATGGCTTGCATTACTCTAAGGGAGCTGTGCTCAAGGACTAAATTTGGACATCTCCCAATTGAAAAATTTGGAATTTGGGTCAAAAATTTTTAAGCATTTTTTTCCATTGTTATTATGCAAAAAAAAATGAAAAGACAATTTTTTTCCCCCGGCCTTTCCAGCTCCAATTTCCGCAATAGCCGTCATTGTAAATGTTTTGCTCAAATTAAAAAGAAATTGAAACATCCAAATCTTTCAAAAAGAAAAGGACCATTTGACATCCAACTTAAAGTAGCTGAAAGTAGAAGTGCCTCATGAGCAATTTCAGGAAGCCTTGCAGTGTTTTAATTGTGCTAAACTAAAAGAGCACAGTGCTTGGATATGTGGGTGTAGATATGCAAGTTTCATTGCCTGTTTTTGTGAGAAGGAGGTTGGAGCACTCTGCACTTTTTTAAAGCATGCTCAAAATCAGATATGAAACAAAGGTGAAAACAAAAATAAATGTTAGTGCAAATGTGAGGTGGGTTTGCCTGCGCCAGGTATGTTGACAAAAAAAGACGGAAGTATTTATCTGATATCAGAAAAGATACAAAAAAAGACAAACGTGTCCAATAAACGGACACTAAATTAAAATAGGTTGATCTAAATTGAAAGATTAGGCTTCTATTCTATAATAACCAATTTATCATTCGTTGCGCACGCCATTGGCGTATATCCAGAGGAGGGGGGGGGTTCCAGAGGCCTCAGCGATCCAGAGGCCTCAGCGTTCGCCTGTGGGTGGGCCGCGTGGCCCAGAGCGGCGCGATTCGTCCCGGGGCCAGCACCCGTCGTCCTATGGGGGTTCCACTATACCCCATCCAGGCTCCGGAACAGGGAGGGAGTGACAGTCAGCGCGAAGGGCTGGGTTGCTTAAGCGCAGCAACTTCTCCGTGTCGCGGTCGGTGTCCGAAATGGAACTGAGCCTCCTTGAGCTTAGCGTCGGCCACCACGTTTCGGACGGCTGGCACAAGCGTGGGGATGCCACGAGGTCCCGCGACCGATCCCCGCGAGAACGTTCATCGTCTTCGTCCCCAGCCGTGATGTCGCTTCGGACTCTCGTCTATAGAGCAAATCACGGACGCAGTTCCCACACTAAGTCGCACAGTCTTTATGGCGGTAAGCCGACCCTAACTACTTTGATATATTATACTCTCCACTTGCTTTGCAACGCAGTGCTTAAGTGTGCGTGTGGCGCACTGTGCGCGGGGTGATATGATCGAGACTCTGCAAGAATTAGGTACGCAAATCTCCAACACCGCTGCCCATATACTTTTCGCCATGCAAGAACCGAGTTGTCTGCGTCATTTGCGACTGCGCAGAAGTGTCGTTACGCTTTGCCGCAACTGAAAGCGATAGAGGCGTAAAATTAGGCAAACTAATGTTAGTCACTGAATCGTGAATTACCCTACGTTATTATTCAGTTTACAAATGCCGCTAAGACGTAGTATTTGTTTTCGAACAGACTGAAATAACGGTGAATAATGCGAGTTTGCAGTGATATTGCACGAGGTTTCTTAAAATCCATAATCCATAATCTCCTTTGCGACTTTCGAGGCCTCCTTTCTTTTGTCGCCGTCAATGACGTCATAGCCAGGGCATCAGCTCTAAGACGACAACCAATGAGCGACATGACCTTTCTTTATTTTTCGTTTCGTGAAAATCACGAAGGCTTCGCAAAACCCGGAACTGTCGGTAACCTTATCTGTAACATTTTTTTTAATCTGGAAAGTTGCGCTGCAGGATGCGCAAGCGTTCAGGTCGTAACTGCTTGCGTGCACTGAACCTTTCATCTCAAGATAAGCGCCACACAGGGGTCTGGTGTGAAGCGCACGCCACCCCCTCGTCGTTTCAGTCGCAAGGTCTTTATGCGCAAGAAACTATAAGCTACAAGGTAGAGCGCACGTAAATTTCGCCACGCCAAGTGTATCGCAATAACCCACTACTTTATTCGGCATCCTTCTTATCCGGCCTCATGCCATGTTTGGCCACACGCCCTCAATGTAACGGATAGTCTTCAGATAAGCATACACTCAGTGTTCCATACTACTCTCTCTGGCCCTATCAACGCACGTATAGGGTCTGGCTCTCTCCATTCTTGGGGCTACTGGCACAGCGGCGCACCCTCCCCCCTCTGCATATTCTCAACATTTCGGGAGAGATGTGGCGAACTACTTGCAAGACAGCATAGGCAGTGAAGTTTCCTTGTGTTTCTTTTATTACGAAGCATTATTTGCCTTATACCAGACGCTTTGCGGTATGTTCCTGTCGCTTATCGTTTTGAGATTCTTCAAGAAACCAAAATAATGTGTTCGAGGGTGGGTTGCCACAACATCTGCTGAGTAGATCAGGGGCTTGTCAAGCCAGTGAAGCTCTCTTTCGATGTCGACAGAGCAACGCTGCAAAAAGAAATCTCGAGGGCATTGTAGCGTGCCGTTCTGCACATCCACGAGATGGGAGAGTCGTGAGGTATCATTCCAACGTTTTCCAAATGCCAGCGAGGCGAAGAGTGGCTGATATATGAGCCCTGAAACTGCGAATGGGCAAGCTCATAACGGCGACGATTGTTGTATGCTCGTGGCATTTTCAGCTAGATTTATTTTTTTAATTTTTTTGCCAAGCAAGAGAACGTGCATGATTTCGTGTTTTTTTTCTTGAGGGTGCAGCACTTTACCTAAATAGATGTGCAGCTAAGGCTCTTAATTATTTTGCTTTGACCAGTGGCCTACATCGCTCTGGTTATAAATATACAATCATTCTGCCTTTCAACGTGAATCACGAGCAGACAGTTGTTGCTAGCTTGGCATGCTTTCACACTAAAACAATTGGCAACTTTTGTGGAATCAGCCGTGGTATCCAGCATCTAACTAGCTTCGCGCTTATAATGTGCGTGTGAGTAGCGGAACATGTTACATCGTTAACGAATTTAGGATAATACGAGAAGCGTTGCATGAATGTATAGCATACGGCCAAGTCCGCGGGCCTGGCCGGGTAAAGCAAATTTTGGCGGCCCGGGCCTGTTGAGTGATGAGTCTATAGGTCGGACTTTCGAACACATGGGGACGCTCTGCTTAGATCCGAGGTATTCTGTGCAAAGCTAAAGTGACAAGTTGGAAAAACTGTCTGTTAATTACCATAGCAAACAAATAAAAAAGAGTTGTGTTTCTCTTTTGCTTGGTTTTATTGTGTAAAATGTTTTCTAATTATTTTTGTTGCTTTGTTGCTAAAGAACACGCTTTGTTCTCGCGAAAGTAGAAAATTAGACTCCGAAGCGCTCTTGATACGGTCTTGCTGTTACCGCTCTTTCCGATTGCACTATTTACTCGCTGTCGATACGATTGTTTCCTTCTGTCTGCGTCATTTTTTTTTTTGCTTTTTTAATTTATTGCACCACATTGACGATTGCTTTATGGTCACCGCAGTTCACATAGATAGCTTCCGTCTTCACAGTTTTCGCAGTGTTCTTCACGAGCCTTAAATTTATGCGTGAGAATTGTTTCGTCGCTGGCTCAGATGGGTTGGTATGGCAGTGAATTTCCAACCTTAATTGTTTTTCATGCCCAAGATAGAATATACGCGTTTGGACCTTCAATTGCTCTTGCACCTAATAAATTTTAATCTTTTTCTTGCTGTAAGAACTATTTACAAGAGCCATCTTAAGGGGATAGTTATTAGCACACCGAAGGGGCGCCCACGCCACCGCCATAGTGCTATCACGGTATATCAACGCGCATGCGTAGCCCGCGCACGGAGGGTTGCGTTTAGCTGCAAAATCGTCGAGGCTAAGTCACGCGAACGCAGGGTATTCTCGCTAGTGCTCCATCGTGTTTCACCCTCGCGTTCAGCTTAATCGGCTCTGCCGTAGCCAATGACGCGTTCTGGCTTCTGTATACAGCTGCCATTGGCGTTGTGCGCTGACATATTAGCGTTCCTACTGAGAAGTTGTGTGCTTACCATGCTGTGGTGCATACACTGGTCTGGGCGGAAAGAACAGCAAACGTCAGGCTAAATATAGCGCTGCCAAACCATTTTCCCTCTTTCTCATCCCTCGGGCACCATCGAGGAGCGACGCCAGTAACGCCGCTGCAAACATTCCTCACGCCACAGCGTAGTGACTGTCAGAGGTCACAGTTCCTGCTGCACAGCAGCAGTGTAGCCTTGCGTGCTGCGCTGCGCCATGTCGTCTCCGCGTATTGTTAGAACAGCGTGCGAGGAGCTAGAGTGCAACGCTAAACCTCGTTATCGCTGTCAATGCTTCGCCTTCTGGCGAAACTGTCGCATAATTCGCTAGTGTGCATAATTCTTGGTGCTTACAACATAAAGATCGCGGGATCGAATTCCGGCCGCGGCGGCCGCATTTCGATGGAGGCGAAATGCGGTAAAAAAAAAGAAAAAAAAAAAAAAAAAACCCAGGTGGTCCAAAATAATCCGGATCCCTCCACTATACGGCGTGCCTCATAATCAGAACTGATTTTGGCACGTAAAACCCAGAAAGAAGAATAAGATGCCTTGCCAAAAAGTTTTACCCCCGGTTTTGCTTCTGTCGGCCTTTTCAGGGGACTGTACGCGTGCTTTTTTGGAAAAAATTGTGCGTGGCTCTGCTATCCCTAAGACCAGAGACCAGCGGATCAGGGAAAGCCTATTAAAGTAGTGGCAAACCATCGTCTAACTATCGTCTAGTGGCACTTAGTCTAACTTTTGCTGGGCTTGTTGCATGTTGCGAAAGTTCCTGAGCTCCCGCAACCCAGGATCTTCCAGTCACCTCTGTTTCCTGGAGCTCAGGATTTCTTCGCGATGTTCTGCGTAGTGTCGCGATGAATTCAACCGGCGACGTTCACGAGCCTCCGGTTCTTCATTTCTTCGCCTCTCGGTTTCCCTCAATCTAAACTCGGGATGTTCTCTTCTGAGACGATTGGTTTCAGCTTCCCTAGCTCTCGCTTGAGTCTTTCGGAAGCGACGAGTGTCCAGTTCTCTGGTCGAAACCTACCGAGCCACTGACGACCGCAGTTGTCCATGATATTGAATTAACCTCATCAGAGCCTGTGCGTTCGAAGGCGTATCGCGTTTCACCACGCCAGCGTGAGGTCATGGCTGCGGAAATAACAAAGATGTTGGAGCTAGGCGTAATAGAACCGGGAGAGAGTGATTATACTTCAACTCTTACCTTATAGTTGAGGTCCCCGGAAAGGAACCGCGCCCTTGTATTGATTACCGGAGGCTTAACCTGATCACGAAGGATCAAACCTATCCTATACCTCATATCGAAGAAAGGCTTGAGAAAGTGAGCAGCGCCCATTTTATCTCTACACTAGACTTAGTCAGGGGTTATTGGCAGGTACCGTTGACAGACCAGGCGAGTAGGTATGCCGCATTTATTTCTCCATTGGGAACGTTTCGACCAAAGGTCCTGAGCTTTGGATTGAAAAACGCTCCCTATTGTTTCTCTATATAGCCTTATGGACCGGGTATTGCGTGGTATGGAGAATTTTGCGCTGCCGTATCTCGATGATATCGCGATCTTTTCGGCATGATGGGCAAAGCATCTGACGCATCTGCGAGCCGTACTGGCCCGGCTGCGCGAAGCTAACTTAACTGCCAAAGCGACAAAGTGCCAATTGGGGCGTGCCAAAGTGGCCTACCTGGCTCATGTGATTGGTCAAGGCCGCCGCCGGCCTTCCGAGGTCAAACTAGCTGCGATCGAAAGTTTTCCACAACCTCGCACTAAACGGGATATTCGGTCATTTCTCGGAGTAGCAGGATATTACCAAAGATATATTCCGCGTTACTCTGATGTTGCAAGCGCTCTGACAGATGCGCTGAGAAAGACAGAACCACAAACCATACAGTGGGACGAAGCCAAGGAAAGGGTTTTCTGTACACTGAAGAGGGCTTTGACGAGTCAACCAGTGTTAAGCGCGCCGGAATATTCTAGGCCGTTCATTGTTCAGTGCGACGCGAGTGATCGTAGAATGGGTGTTGTGCTTTGTCAAAAGGGAGATAATGACGAGGAGCACCCTGTACTCTTTGCCAGTAGGAAGCTCACTGCTCGCGAGGAAGCATACAGTGCTTCTAAAAAAGAATGTGCCTGCGTTGTGTGGGCGGTGCAGAAGCTAGCCTGTTACATTGCGGGTTCGAGGTTCACCACCGAGACGGACCACTGTCCTCTTACGTGGCTGCAATCAATGTCCCCCAGAAATGGCCATCTCTTGCGCTGGAGCTTAGCACTTCAGCAGTACAAGTTTGACATTCGCTACAAGAAAGGTAAACTCAATGGAATTGCAGATTGTCTGAGTCGTTGCCCCTAGTGTATCGCTAGCCTTATGTCCACTCTGGTTTCCGTGTCATTTTTACGTTGGTATTTTTCATACGTTTCTTTATTATCGCGTAGTTGTAGGTGATTGTTAGCGGATTTGGTAATCACGTCCTAAAGCTTTCAGGAAATGGCTGTTTTTAGTGTTTAGGGGGGAGGACGCGCGAAAGGGATGAGAAAGCAGTAGCAGTTTTTTTTTCTTTTTTTTTTTAAGCCTGGTGTGTCTTGGGGGAGAGTGGCCTTGTGCTCGCTTGTTTGTGGTTGGGGGCCCGGCACTGGGCACTGTTCTGGAGTGATTGCGTGCCCAAACAGGAGACGAAAAGTTGTGAGACCTGTTTGCAAGTCCTGTTTCACCGGACCGGACCAGGGAGAAAAGGCATACAAGAGCGCCCCGAGAACTGATGAACGACTCCAGGGAATCTACAAGCTACGAACCAAGGGTTCGTCGCCACGGAGGGAAATTCTGCTGCTGAAACGCCGATCCCTCGCCCAGTGGCTGCTGGCCCCTCCGCGTCGGGATCTTCCTCCCCCGCCGGAGATGCTGTTACGATTTACATGTGACACCCCGTGCCAAAAAGGATTACGATTGACGTATGACAGCCCGTTAAAAAGGATTAACGGAAGATGTATCATCCCTAACTTGCTATGGTTGTCTCGGGAAGTCCTCAATCTGGCGGGCGAGTCGCAGTGATTAATGACCCCCTTTTGTGTGCGTGCGCCCAGGAGGCGAGGGGGTCCACCTTTCCTGAACTGTGTACCACAGGGGCCTCGAGTCGCAGTGATTACTGGCCCCTTTTGTGTGCGTGCGCCCAGGAGCGAACGGTGCACGACAGAAGCCTCGAGTCGCCGCTAGCGGAGGCAAGCCCGGGAAACGTCGCCTAGGAGAGAGGGAGCAGCCGCCGAACCCACGACGGACTCAGTACCTGTCACGTGACGTTGACGTGAGCGAAATCCCGCCTACGATTTTAGCGGGCCTATTTAAGCGGCCCCACCATGTATTTGATCATTCTCTTCTTTTTATCCTTCATCAACCATGAAATAAACTGTGCAAGTTTCGCACTAGAAAACGTCTTGCCCCTGCCTGGTCGCTATGGTCTACCGGACGCCTGCAGTCTGCCGAGAACGCCACGCTATCCAGAAGTAACGCCGGTCGAGCTTGAAGGAACCGGCGTCGCAACAAGCTGTACCTGAGAGTAGAGCGTACGAGCATAGAGAGGGATAAGATTAAGCTCGTAGAAGTTATGCGTGGAAGAAGGCTTGGTGAAAGATAAGCAAGTTGTATAACAAAACATGTTAATTATGTTGAGGAGGAGGAATAAACTTTATTTAGGGAAATGAGCAGACGCTAAAATCGTCCGAGGTGGGCGGCGTCCCTAGCGAGGGGGTCCACCTTTCCTGAACTGTGTACCACAGGGGCCTCGAGTCGCAGTGATTAGTAATTTTATTCATATTACAAATTGATACGCGTGAAAGCCGTCACACGTCTTGGGGGGCAAGTTTAGGCTTGCTGTATTGGAGCCAGTGTTGAGCAAAAATTTTAATGATTCCACGTCACGACCGACAGTGCTTATCATGATATAGTCAACTGGTTATATAATTATTATAGATAAGTGATTTCAGGTTCAGCGAAGGCAGGGTAGACGAGGGTGAAAAAAATTCCGCAGAAACACCTAAGACTGCTTACGTGTGGGAATGCTAAAGCATTATGTCGCTTTGGTGAAACCTGTAGTCTGCCAGATAGCTGCGACGTGACATGTGCAATCACGCACGCACTAGCCATACCTTTAGTCTGCCAGAATCGTGGAGCCGCCGTGGCGTCGGGGATGTGTGCTCGTTTCGCACCCAGAATGCTCGGGCGTGATTCCCACCCAGACCGAAATGTACCAAATTTTATTTTCGAAGCCATTAATTTACTTTGTTTACAGGAACCTTCCTGAGAACTTTGACGTCAGTTCGAGCATTTTTTTACATGTGTTTACTCTTTTCGCCATCAGCCATTTTTGGTACCATCGAGACTGCTGCGAATCAATGAGTTGACATACGATGAATATTAAAATGGTCTTTATGCTACTGCGTGACCCAATTAAGGCTCGGGCCTCGGGCCCCTTTGAAGAAACAGACGGTTGCCCAGAGTAGCTATAGTCTCGTCGGCTGCCAGGGGCAAACTTCTCTTCAGTCGCCGCCTTGGCCCAGCGGCGATCACGTGACCTGGCCACGGTTACCCAGAAGCAAGCGTCGCTTGGAGCCAAAACGGGAGAATGCAAAGTTCTAGTGCGAGAGGCGCGATGACAGCCGTATACAACTCGCTTCTTGTAAGCATTCGTCTCCTGCCGGCGAGAGGAGCGGCGCCTGGTCTGTTCAACATCGCGTTAAGGACCGGAACGGTGGTCGCCGCAGCCAGGTGTGGGATACCGGCAGGAAGGCGCTCGGCACGAACATTCCAATATATCTTCAGACGTGGAGTCCACGAGGCAGGCTGTCCCGCAGCAAGACGCGCAGCGGACATCGGCGACGACCACGCCCCGAGACCGTGAGCATGCCATCAGCCAAGAGAAACACGACACTGCGCCACCACCGAACACAGCAGCTAAACCTTCGGACGCCACAAAGCTATCGCGCGAGTTGGCGTTAACAGGAGGCAAGCATGCGTGCGATTGAGGCCACATACTCCTCTGACCTTTTTTTACCATGCCTCTGACTACGAAAACGGGGCAAAGCCAAAGAACGCTTTACACTATCTCGGAGATATTTAGCTAACATTTGTTGTTTCATTTCCTAACTCTATGGAGTACCATTCTAGGGGCGCACCTTAGGAGTAGAACAGATGGCTCTACGCATAAAGCGACTCGATAACGGCGGCTGCCGTCTTTAGGCTGACGCGACCACCAGAGCCACCACATTCGAGTGCTAATTTCCGAGTGTTGCGAATGTTTAAACAATCTCCGTAAGAGGTTGTTTAAACAAAATAACTATATCGTGACAATAAGTACTCTTATATAAAGTGATAAAAAAGCCGGAATAATGCTGCTAAAGTAATTTGTCTCTGTAATACAGCTTCATTGTCGTTTTACACGACCATCAGGGCGCTTTGACAGAGTTCTTTTAAGACCAGTCGAATGTGTCGTCAGTGTACGTAGACCATTCGTCAAGAGTCCGCAAGACCCGTATAGGCGCACCCTAAATCATGGTGCTGAACGAACCTTAACTCTTCCCGTCCGTGATATTCCCTGCCGTCGAGCGGCCCACGGAGCGGCACATACCTTTATACTCTTCTACTCTTTCTCTTTTTTCCACAATCCATTCCCCCAACACCGCAGTTGAGGTACCCACCAGTGTTGAGACAGTTACTGCGGTTTTCCTCTTTTTATAGCCACGTCCATCTCCTGGCGACCCACCATTGTGGTCATCTGCTTGACCAGACGATACATAATGTAGCACTGGCTATGGCTTCGTTTACATTAACTCGATGCGAGCGGATCGAGTCGGAAATCAGTCTGACAGAGTACTGCAATGGTTTAACTGCAATCAAGTGCAGTGATTTTCAGCATTTCATGTGTTACCATAAACCCTTGAGTTTTTAAGAGGTCTTTTTTTTTCTAACTTTTCTAACTTTAACGAAAGCATAATCCTTTTGACGCGTGCTACTCCCTATACTCAACTTGCATTCCCCTTACGAGTTTGCTACCTGGAACTGCTGGAAGGCATTTATATTTCTAACAATAACTTTTTTTAACAATAACAGTATTAAATGCGCGTTTCAGAGTAATTTTATTCATATTACAAATTGATACGCGTGAAAGCCGTCACACGTCTTGGGGAGCAAGCATCGTCGTCTGCTTCAGGTTCGTGCCTCGGCGGGCAAGTTTAGGCTTGCTGTATTGGAGCCAGTGCACCGTCAAGCGAAATACACAAGTTGCTGAGAGCCGCCAATTGTGGTAAGGTACTTTCTTCGGTGTTCTTAACTCTGCCGAAAGAGTGAAAATGAAATGTCTGTCATAAGTGAACCGTGTGTTTTCATTAGGCTGGCAAGCTGCCTTTGATGAGATGGAATCATGTGAACTCGGGCCTTTACAACCGCTTGTAGTCATCGTCGCCAAAGTCTAATAGCCGAAAGGATAACAAGTGGTTTTTAATTTAAAAGAGTCAACGTCAAAGGTGCTATAAAATAAAAGGTTGTTTTTCTTCAATCATTGCTGCTCGCAATGACAATGCAGCGAGTATTCATCCAGTTGTTTTTGCGCCTCGCACCGACCACATGGATAATAATTTTACTTGAATCTGGGATCGGTCAACTTGAAATCACAATGACAGAACTGCAGGCAAAAGAAAACTAGCGAGGCTCATCCAGCGCTAATCACGTAGATAAAAGGTATTGTACAAGATATGTGTTTGTGAGCCCATATATGGATGCTAATTGGAACAATTCCTCAGTTAGAAACTTCTGTTACATGGAGATGCGTTTAAAAACATCATACTATAAATTCACGAATTTTGCAGCTTTGTGATGCGTGTATCAAATGATATTAGCACTATGTGTTAGACGATATATTAGCACTAAACTGAACAAGCTAATTTCTGTATGAGTGGTTTAGCAGTGGCTGCAGAAGCGACTGGCTTGAAGTTTTTCACATGTAAGGAGAGTAAACATAATGAAATGCTATATTTGTGTTCTGGTGTTCTGGTGTCAGAAAAGCTATTTGACGCAAGTTGACTGCTGAGTAGATGTCAGGTTTCCTTGAGTGGAATTCATTAACAACATAATGTGGATACGCGCCTAATCTCTTTTCTCTATCGTGTGTCTCTTTCTAACTTTATCGTCTAGGAATTCTCTAATTTCTAGAGTGTACTAGAATACGGTTGAGTGGGACGAGCGGCTGGGGCGGCGCATGCTTTGCAGTGAGGCGCCCTACGTGGAAAAATATTGTGGCGGCGCTACGATCGAAGTGGATTGGGCCGCATCAAGGTCGCACCGTTGGAAACTGCTGGCGATACTGCTCGGCAGGGTCATTCGTACTACTTCGCACGCTGGTATTTGCGTTCAGACCGCTCAAATGGTGTTCATAATTGCATATGACATGTATTTATGCCTTAATGATGAATTCCTTTCATTCTCTTCTTTATTTTATTTTATTTTTTAATGCCGCTCGGTGATTACGCACGCATTGCGGCCGCAGTGTCGGCTTTCATTCTACTATGTTATTGTACAGTTCCCTTTGGAGAACAAATATATTTCTCGTTCTTCAAGCAGCATGTATCTCTCATGTGTATTGTTGCGCATGCAGTTTTCCATCAGTAGGTCTTGCGAAACGCAGACGAAGAAACATGTGTAACGTTCCTGCTTGCCGCTTCAAACAAGTAAAGCATATCTGCCCCATCCGGCGCCTTGTACTCAGATTTACGGAAAGCATTGTTATAGATTTAAAAAAAAAGTAAACTGCAGCGCAACATTAGATTCAAGTTTCCGCCTTCCTCGCGTAACAGAATGCGGAGTAATTGGTACAGGGTCATTTATTGCGGTCAGACCTATAGCGCCGAAAACAGTTTTAGTTAGTCATTCTATATGCTAATCTTTGGCCGTAAGCCGTACGTGCATTTTTTTCCATCGATACTTCAAAAAGATAAAAAAGGAAAAGAAAGAGCCTGCGCAGTAGCCTAATTAGTGGCTATATAGTGGATACGTCGTTGCGCAGCTAAAGTGCAGCTGGAGCTCGCGGGTTGAATCCAGGTCACCGGAATTCGAGAGGAACGAAATGGAATAGGACTCGTGTACTTCTATTTAGATGCACGTTAAACCCCAGGTGGTGAAAAGTAAACCGGGTGCCTCATAATCATATCGTTGTTTTGCCGCGTAAAACCGAATATGTCTAGGGGTGTAAACAAAATAAATTATTCTCGAGTCTGATTTCCGAGAAAAACATGTTACGCTTATCCTATATTTTGTACATAAATGTATTGTCGTTCCCAAATGTATGACCGCTCAATTCAGCAACTTGTATATTATAAACGGCTGCTTTCAGTTATCTGGTGCACTATCATAACGACCATAATGAAACAATTAAAGGAACGCCATGTCTCACATACACGTAGAGATATGTGCAGATCTGTTGCGTTCGTTGAAGAAGATGAGTGTGGAGCCACATGGGGCACCCAGTTTTAATGGTTTGCAAACATATGGTGAGACTGTCAAAAAAATGTTTCCTTGTCTGAATCAAATTAGCAGATTTACATGTAGGCTGCCCCGAAACGGGACGTTTATGTTGAATGACGGCTAGGAACTTGTTAAGCAGGATCTATTAACACCCGTGCGTTAATTCTCTCAGGAACTGCGCCTCTGCGCAACAGCCACTACTCTGGGAGGCTGCCCTGCTCGGCTGCTCGACCATACAGGTCCAACGTGCCCTGGTGGACCGAGCCCGGGCTGCCGCAAACGCCACAGGGGTCCCGGAATAGGAACCCCTCCTATAGACCTTGTACGGGGCGGGCCCTTCTGGCTCGTCCCAAACTCTCTCTTTGTATATAGCGACAATAAATGTTTTATTGCGATAGCAATTATATGGACACTCCAAAGAAGATTTCTGGCGTCGGCGTCGCCGTCGCCGTCGGCGTGAGGTTCCGTATGACGTCAAAGGCGATGAAATTGTCGCCGCGCGCCGAACGCTGTATGTGCGAGTGAAAGGGCGCGAGGGTCGCGCGCTTTCACGGGGAGTGAACGCACGGCGGAGAACAAACGCGCGTTCTGCGCCGTGCTCCCTTAAGGGCTGCAGAATTAAGCGTCTCTTTCCTCCTTTACAATCACCATATATGTAGAGCAAACGCGACTTCTTCAGACACGCGAAAGCCCGTGGGGAGGTGGGGGGCAGAGGGGGGAGGGAAGGGAGGCGACGTTTAGCTGCGGCACAAAATGCCTATTTCTATAAAAACGTTGTGAGGCGAGAAGGTGGTAAAGACTTCCGACGCTGCTCGACGACTGTTCAGTTCTGATCTCGTCGAAAACCTCCGAGCCGCCCCCAGAGGCTCCGGCAACAGTCACCAACGCCGCGCGCGTTTTGTGCGAACGCGGGCAAAACACCGACGGCGTCGACAACAGTTCTGTGTGTTGCCGGTGCTGCTGCATGTCCAAGTTTGCACAGCTGATAAAACTACTACCCTTACTCCGTATAGCTCTCTACAAATTTGCTATCGCAATTGATGCTTCGCCTTTCGGGTGAAACTGCGACAACTTTTTTCACTCACTCTCCGGCAACACAATCATTCGGACCTCACTCGCATCGGCCACTCACCTTTGAGACTGCAATAGTGCTGTTATGCGTGACATTCGAACGGAAACGACTATTCGGCGTCGTACAGTATATCAATAAAACTTGCATGCTGTGTGTGTGTGTGTGTGTGTGTGTGTGTGTGTGTGTGTGTGTGTGTGTGTGTGTGTGTGTGTGTGTGTGTGTGTGTGTGTGTGTGTGTGTGTGTGTGTGTGTGTGTGTGTGTGTGTGTGTGTGTGTGTGTGTGTGTGTGTGTGTGTGTGTGTGTGTGTGTGTGTGTGTGTGTGTGTGTGTGTGTGTGTGTGTGTGTGTGTGTGTGTGTTCAACTCTAATGTTGTTTTCTTCAATCAATGTCCCTGATTAATATCCACCAACAAGAAGCGTGCATAAAATGACACTTTATCAATAATAAAATTTTCTTACGTAGCTTCATGTTGCAGAGACACCAGTTACTTTTTGAAGACAATGGTAAAAACAGCAGTTCACCTGGCTAAAACTACATTTGGTACTGGCCGTCAAGAGTGATGGGCGCACCAAAGCAACTAAAATATAAAAAAATGTACTGCACAGACGTTCTGCGAGAAAAACTGGGCGTCCGCCAGCGTCCGCGTAGCGAACGCGCGCTCGCTAGCAGACTACGCGCTTGACAACGACAGCAAACTTGAAGACGTCGCGTTTTATCATCCGTGCCTCAAATATATATGTGTGGCAAAATGGTGTAAAGATACATTTGCAGTTGAAGTAAAGCACTATTTTAACGTACCATACACAATCGGCCTCGGCTCCCGCAGCGAAAGTACGTTGAATATGCCGCGGAGCGCGTCTCCTTCCCAATCCAGTTCGCTCGCAGCGCCCTCGCATAATTTTTCCACACGCGACGTCTCAGCGGGAGAGCGCCGTTCGGCCCACTCTACCATTGTCTAGAACACTCTACTAATTTCTCAGCAATGGAAACACAGCACCGGGAACAGTTTTGCTCCCATTGGGCGCGTTAAGTTAGCGCGCTCCGAACTCCAAAGGAGCACGGAGCTTAACGGCGATTTTCGCCGACTGCTTTCGGGCGCTCGAACGCGCCGTCTGGCGAATGTTATGTTGCTTCCGCGACCGCTCATTGCGCGCGCTTTTTGAAGATGGCGCCGCCGATAAACACCCTCCTGCAGTTTTTGATAGACGATGAAGAGCTAGAAGAACTTGACGCGCGGTGACGGACGCAGCAGCAGCGGCTTATGTATGCGATGCAAGCTTTTCGTGCTGTTCTCAGAGGTACCCTATCCGAGGATTTATTTCTGCTCCGCGGTATGCTGACTGATGACTCATTGCCGATCGCAAGAGGACAGAAAGCCTTATGATCCGAGGCATCCAGGATTATGTGATCAACCTTGCGCCCAGATACACGGACACACAATTCAAAGAGCAGTGCCCCAGCATCTTCCATGATACCATGAGGACCTGAAGAAGTCATACACATGAACGTAGCGACGAGAAGGCGCCAAACTGCGACTGTTCGGTTACGTACCTGAGCGTCTGGCAAGTAATGATCCGGTCGTCATTTTCGGTTAATGATAAGCTCAAACCGCATCAACACGCGAAGTTCCCGATCATGCCTTAGAGCAGACGCCCGGCTGCGCAGCGGCGGCAGGAACGAGTGGGCAAGGAGCACGGACTTGCATAAGTGGAAAGAGTCGGAAATACGTCATTTTTCCGGAAGTCGTAGCAGGCGCGCGCTCTCGCGCACCGTCTCCATGGTGGAGCGCGTAGAGCGCGCTCCGTAACCTGAAGTCGCTTTTTAGCCGTTAAGTTTAAAAAGAGCGCGCTCTGCTGGCTAGAGCGCGATCGAGCGCCTTAACTTAACGCGCCCATTACCTAGAACAGTCCCGCAACTCTGCTGCGGGACTGTAGTCACGTGACGCGAATGTCACACATTTGCTTATCTTTTTCTTATGGCTTTGGGGGACGTGTAATAAAACTGTTACGTTATGCTGAAACCCCCTCCCCCCCATAAAAATCCACACATCGTCATCATCACATTATGCTTAAGTCACTTTACTATCTGAATGCTCAGGCTACGTAGCACATATCTGACGACGTAATTTTGCCTCACAACAGGGTTTGTCCTCCTTTCCGTATTGTCCAACTAGGTTTAAAACAATCTACCTAAGTTACACTATGTGCGCCTATAGCATTTCTGACAGGGAATCACCAGACACGCGCCGTGGGAGGAAGATGCCCTCAAGAATGATGATGATCATCATCATTGTTGTGGTGGGGAAAAAATTACGCTTTAACGAGTGCGAAACTTTTAAAATAAATATTTTTTATTTGCCACAAAACCTCTTTCCGCGAGAAAGTAATTTTAAAAATGTGTTTCTTAGCCCATGTCCCATAGTTTATTTGCCGTTGTTCGCAAGGCTACGAAAAAGAAGTAGAAGACGTGCACGTTCGGCGGTGACGGCACGCGCTTCTGGGCACGCGCCATGGGATTCTAAGAAGGCCACGTAGCGTTGTCTTTCTGCGTTCGGGAACGTCGCGCCATGTTCTGACCTGGCCGCTGGAGAAATAAGGGTCATCGCCAGCATCAAGGTGCCTCGTCTTCAATGAGGCGGCGACGGGTTGAGGAGTCGCATTCGAAGACCGTCAGCAACCAGTACCCGCACTCGGTAAGCGACGCCGCGTGGAGCGAATTCGAGCAGAGTAGCCGATACCTTGCGCCGTTGTCGAGGCCTACAATCCTGCGAGTCATCCATTCTATGCGCGTCCTTTATTCATTGGGAGGCATTCGTTCCATGTACAGAGTATATAGAATGTTCCAGTTAACGTTATCCAAGCTTTAAAAAAACACACACACACTGGTGCAATATGCAATTAAGAGACTTACGGTGTTCGGTTTGAAGTCGTCTTCCGCAACCAGGAATTTTTTTTCCTGGTTCGTAGAAACGCGTCATGCGGTAACCGGGCTCCTGTCTCGCGCTTCTTTCTGGACACGCGGCGCCATTTAATGGTGCTGCCGAGAAATCCACGCGTGGCCTGTGAACGCTTACTATTCCCTCACTTTCCGCACAGCCACTGGCACTTACTCACTGAGCCAAGTTGGCGAGATGTTCATTGGAAAGCGGCACATACCTAGTGCATTCATGGCGCAGTTCGGTAAAGCGTTGGCGTGAAAGACGTTCATTGAAGAGCGGCACGTAGCCAATGCATTCGAGGGGCAGCCTGCTGAAGCGTCGGGTTGCTGTCCATGAGGAACCCTTGTTACGTGGGTTCAATTCGGCTCAGCATCGGAGAAATTTGAGGCATCTTTTTCGACATTTTAGAGCGGCACATTCCCAATGGCACGTCGCTAGTTGCCCAAGTTGCTTCGATGTCTGGTTTCGAACCCTGCTCCCTCAGCACAGCAGCCCGATGCGCTACCCATTCGACCGTGGACTATCCAGTGAGCCAGGCAGGCGAGAAAACGGTTACATACATACATACATACATACATACATACATACATACATACATACATACATACATACATACATACATACATACATACATACATACATACATACATACATACATACATACATACATACATACATACATACATACATATACACACACACACACACACACACACACACACACACACACACACACACACACACACACACACACACACACACACACACACACACACACACACACACACATACATACATACATACATACATACATACATACATACATACATACATACATACATACATACATACATACATACATACATAGCTAGCCCCCGGATAGTGCGTGAAGTACCCGTACAATGCTAACGCATTAAATAGAAAAAAAAAACGGGAGTTGGTGTGCAATTTTGATAGAGAGGGAACAGGTAGGGGTATTGATGTTGTTTCCTTCAAGAAGTAGGGGTGGAAAGTACGGGAAATGCTCTACAGATCCTTTTTTCGTTTCTGTCATCTCTACTTCTTGGATGAACCGACAGCAGCATGCACCCCGAAGTGTTTCCTCGCTATCACAACTATTCACCTCCAATCCACCCTATCTTTTTTTTTTTTTAATACGATAAGCGTACTCTAGGAACTTTATCCAGTTTTCGGCATGTCTGTCAGTCTGTCCTCGCCTAACCTCTGTCCACGCCAACTTGGATCATTGGGTAGCCCATGGTCTAATGCGTAGGGCATCCGGCTACTCTGCTGAAGGATCCGGGTTAGAAACCAACCATCGAAACCTTTTTCACGCCAGCTTCCGTCACTGGGTATGTATCACTGGTTCTGTACCGCTCACCAATGAACCTCTCGGACTCCAACTTTGGTAACTGGGTGGCGGAATCGAACCGGTGTCATATATATTCAGACACGGGCCACGCGCGAACTTCGAGGTGGCCCGTGTGACGTCATGTAAGCACGTCATACATGACGCGTTTCAGCGATGACAATGCGGTGTGTCGTTACGTTGCTTCAATCCTGCTCGAATTCACGTCGACAGTCATCCTGAGATGTTTCTGTGGGATTTTTCTTTTAACACTTCGATTTCCACCACTTTACTCTACGCGCCGGCTTACTCTCCTCCCACTCCTTTGAGGGTGGGAGAGAGCGAGCTACGCCCACATAAAGGCAGCTAATTATTGTATATAAAGTCGCTTACCATTATCATTATGTTTTTCGTTATCGTCTACAGCTGTCTGTTTTTTATTTCTTTTTCTTTGTCTTCCTGTTCGTTCTTAGAACGAAAAGAGCGTTGTCAACTCGTTTCGCGCAAGCAACTTGCACATTTAACTTCATTTCCGGTTGTTCTTGCACGTCACGACGGGGTGAGTTCTTTCACTTACCTTTCACAAGCAAAGCGACGAAGGAGAACTCTTGGAAATCGTGCTAAGTATAGAATAAACAGTTACTCCTGCGAAAAGAGTTCCCAACCCTCTCTTCGTTCTTAGAGTGTTGGGGATATTTCCGAGTGCCAAAGCGGATGTCTGAATGGAACATTGAAACTATCGCAACATATTTTCGAGCGACAGTGCCTGGATAACTATGTCACGTAATCAAACAGTGCGCCAAAATTTATGATGCAAGAGAAAAAGTACGACAGTGCAGTCGAACCCGGATATATCGAACCCACATATAACGAATTATTGTGTATAACGAACTGCAGTAAAATCTCCTTGAAAATGTTTGTATAAAATTTTTATTTTATATATCGAACTTTTTTGTGATACCCTTCAGATTCGACATATCCTGGTTCGACCGTATTAGGAACTTAGACAACAGCCGCGTTGATATGAACGCTACAGTAGAGTATATACCGAATTTCCTCGCGCGTCACGGTAATATCATGCATGTGGCGCGTTCCCCTTCGCCCGAAACAAGCCGAAACCGGTTTTTGATGAGTGATGTTTTGCCGGTGAGTGGAGGAGGGCACAGCCGCAGCCATCTCGATTTTCCTCTTTTTACCACCGTATAAATGGATTGCAATGCTCTACTAATGCGATGCGATGTACCACTTGTCACATTCATGTACACGCGACTAATGTATCCCTCATTCTAAATATACTACACTCTGTTTGTTTCCTATTCTTTCTTAACGTTAGTACAGAGTTAGTAGTGATTGAAGCAGTTCCTACTCTCACAGAGTGTTTGTAAACTTTTACTAGCTATTTCGCGACTAAACTAAACATCAGGGGGCGCTGCGCGGTCTGGCTACACCATGCAGCATGGCGGATGCAAGAAACACCACAGGATGCATCAAAGGATGCATCAAAAAGCACTACTGCGCTCTTTGATGATTTTCTTCCAGTTTGATGTCGGTATCACGCTGGACCCGCACGAGATTCTGGTGAAAATCGCCAATGTATTCCAGGACCCATTGGTCGTGGAAACGAAGTGCACTCCACTTCGCCTCCAACCTTCGCTCCCGTGCTCGCCGATGTAGTGACTTAGCTAAAAAAGGCTTACTTGTAACTGTGGATCAAAACAGAAACATGTGGCACTTTTCAAGATTATGGGAAAAGCGCTGCATGTTTCTGCTGCTTTGATTTACTGTTTGTTGTAGGTAAGTCTTCTTTAGCTGAGTCACTACATCGACGCGCACGGGAGCGAAGAGCAAGACCACTGCGCTGTACAGCTGGCCTGATCGTAACTGATTACTCCCCGCCCTCTTTGTGCAACCGCCTCTGGCTGCTGTGTCAACCAATAAAAGATAAAATTCTGTTTCTCAGTAAACTAATGTGAAGCCACCTCTTGCATGAATCTAAACTAATTTTGCATGTTCCTCTATAGCTGAAGTATCCTGCATTTTAACTGGCCAAAACTGTGTTCACCTCTGAACTGCTTACTTCCTTCAGATGCTAATGAGAGATACCATTGTTTTGACATTTACATATACTTTCAAATGAATGAATATTCTTAAATGGGCGCCTATTAATTTGAAATAATTAAGCGGGGAGCGTGCTGTCTCACACCCCGTGAACGAGGCGCCAACGCTGGGCCAAATTCCAAAGCCGACTTATCAGTTTCCAAAAATAACTCCCCGAAAGCACGGACAATTAATAAGAGGCCTTATGGTGCGCCAGCGAATGCCGTTTAATTGTGGTCCAAAGACCGAGTCAAAGCCCAGAGCTGTCAACACACAAAATATATTCTTCAAATAAGGCAGTTAAACAGACACAGGGACATTTCGGCTAGGCACATCACAATGCAATTCAGATCGGTGTTAACAAAACACTGGAAAATAATTGACAAGCACTAAGAGTCCAACACGTTCTGTACAGAATGAATAGGAACACAGTGTCCACTCGTATTTACCCGTGCTAGTCTTGAGCCGGATGATCTCGGCGTAGCTTGAGGCAAGTCTCGAAAAAGGAACTTCTTCCGGAAGTGCAGACGCTCGAAGAACTCATCGACTAGCTTGCCGGGGAATTCCCTTCTTCCGCAGACGGTCAGTCTTCACGTTACATCTCTTCACCGGCGCGGTCTGATCCCCCGTACTGACTCCCGCACGACGCATTTATTGCCTTCGCCGGCGCTTCTCGAACTTTCTGAAGGTGTCGGGCTCCCATAGAATGAACAAAGCCTGGGAACCTTCTAAAAATTTCTCGCATTTTCGGCCGCGGCCGCTGAAACGTCTTCTAGGAGGGTGGTGACTCATCCGTTGGTGCACGCTCGGGCTGTCGCCCTCCCCCGCCACCTCGCTCTGCTCTCCGTGTGTAGGGGTCTGAGATGGTGTTTCGGCGCGCGCCCTCTCTCTCATCTCTCTCTCGATACCGCAACCTTCGCGTATCTTGTCGAAGCTTCTAGTCTTCGATCGCGACGGCTGTCTGTGGCGTATGCGCTCCCTTCCACTGTCGAAGCTGCCACGGGGCCGACTTGCTCCTACGCTGGCTTGTGTGACACGCGGCGCCCGCTTTGATTATGTGCACTTTTGTGACACGTGCCTAGGCTGCAAGGAAGGTGTACTCCTATGTCACTAAAGAGCTGTTTTCCATGCCGGAGCGTACGTGTCGTGCTTGAACAGCGGTAATGCCATGCAACAAGCGCTAGGGGGGAAGGTGCAAGTGAGAGCGCGTTTCCGCGTCTCCTGCTCTAACCCGGCGGTGGCTGCGCATAGCTGTCCGCTCGGCTGAGCACATACACGGCCCACGCGCTGTATTTTGAAGGTAATCTGCGGCGGGTGTCTGGGCGGGATCGGCTGGGCGAGCCGTGATGGCTGATCGCTTCTTCGTGGGTGTGCGCTGTCTTCCCGCGCCCCTAATGTGGGAGGTTGCGTAATCTGAAGTTTCGGAGACGCGTTGAAATGAGAGGCCATCGCCCCAAGCGTTCGATCCCTGAGGCCGGCACTCCATCACGCTAGCGTTGTGACGTCAAGTGTTCGCGGTCATCGAGTGAGATCTGCTCGTTTCCTATGCGCCCGCGACACCATGCTTAATTAGTAAGCAACTATTTAGTTATACTGTAGATTATTTCAATGTGTGGGATTAACAGTCATGTTCTATCTCGTGGTGTGCACGCGTGCAGACTATGTTTTAAAAAAGATTCATGATTTTATTTAGTTTCGAAATAACAGCTGCTCACCGGTACAATTTGTGCTCCCACGAATACGGCTATAACATACGCATGATATCGCTCGCAATAAGATGTCGCGCAGTAGCCCGATTGTTGTAATGTTACATGCATTATTTCATTCTGTCGTTTCTTTCAGCGCAGTGTAGTTATCTGTAAGTTTGTTCATAGTAACTCTGACAGTTACGTATCAATAACTGATGGGTGGTATAAAATGCGATGAAATCAATGCGGTTCTCGTTTTTTCATTTTTTTTCTTCTTTTTGGCTGGCTACGTTTTACACTAAAAGCAACCTAAGTGTTTCTTTTGGGACGTGTAGTGGTGCTTAAAAACCAAACAGACCTCATTATACTGCTGATAATGATACTGTAATTGTGCTTGTAAGGGTTACTGTAGACTTGGAGTTGGTAACAGTGACTCATTAATAAAGGTTACGACTTTTCCTGGTTACTTCCTTACGCTACCTTTACTAACTGCAGTGTCTAACTCGGTATAGTGAATATTGTTACAAACAGGTACTAGCTTAAAGTAGATAGCTACAACGACCTATGTTTCTGAGAGTGTATAGTCTCTTTGTCAAATAATCTCGATGTTTTGGTGGTTAATGACGACCATAAACTTTTGAAATATCTAACCATCAAAAGTTGCAAGTATGACTTACACACGACCCTTCTAAAATTTTTACATGCATAAAATTGGACGCAACATGTATCAAAACGGCAAATTGGGCGAGTTAACATGATCGAAATCAAGCAGCGTGAAATAAACGAAAAAGCGCCCGTTTGTACGAGTCTATCGTACTTCACAAGTTTCACGCGTTCTTTTTTTTAATTATTTATTTCGACGATGCATCATATAACCGCATATGTGACTGTTGTGACACTCTTATTCTCCCTTTCTCTTCTGGATCGGCACTTATTATTATTTACTTCCGCGGTACGTGGCTTAACCTAAAATAAGCTTTCAATCTACATGAACACCAGGATTTTTGTACATCTAGTTCATTTTGCCGCCACCAGTTGATGTCGCTTCGTGTCCAAATACTCCACCTGTGATCCTTCTATATACTCCTTCATCTACGTAATTTTTTTTCCCGGCGAATAACGCTCTCGTTAATCAAATTTCAGGATGCCGCGGCAACTGTCATACAGGCGGCATATCGGGGACACCTGGCGCGAAAGAAAATCACTAAGCTGAAGGTAAGGTTCACTGGGAAGAGGCAGGTCCCAACAATGGTAGCTTTGTTTTGTAAATTCAGTCATGCTTATGCGTATATATATATATATATATATATATATATATATATATATCTGTCTATCTATGATCTATCTATCTATCTATCTATCTATCTATCTATCTATCTATCTATCTATCTGGCAAAAGCAGGGGCAGCCGCGGCAGCAACAAGGAACCCACAAAAGCCGCGTGGTTGCACTGGGCGGTGTCACCGGCAATGGCACCGGCGTCAACACAACCATCTTCCCATCCGGTCCTCGCGGCACCGGACAGCATATTGTGCCTGCCCGGGGTACTGCGCATGGCAACCGGTGTGGAGCCAGCCGCTTGAGCCGCCAGCAAGCACAAGCACACAAGCTTCTGTCTAGCTCTAGCAGCAGTAGTGAACGCTATTTGGCACAAAGGAAAAAATGGAGCCAGCGTCGCACAAGCAACAGGGCTCGTAGGCGTAGTTGCCGACAAGCAATGCCGACTTTGCCTCTCAAAACGGCGGTGTACGGGGAAGCCGCAGCCAACCAGCTACGTTCGGGTGCCTCAGAAAGCGACGGCGATGACCTTCCACGCTTTGGAAGAGACATTCGAATTGAGATGAAAAAGTGGAATCAAGGTTGTGCTCCTACTCCGGTGGGTGACGGCAACTTCTGGTACGAGGATGATAGGGAGCGTGCGGCCCACGCGAGGCGCTTGACGTCTTCTAGCGGATCAATTTTTGTGACACCAAGTGTTCAAAATGCCCAGCTTCCCACCAAACCTTACCAGCGAATTGACGGCACGGGAAGGTACGAAGACTGGCAGGGCGGCAGGAATAACGACTGCCAAGCAAGCTGTTCCAAGCCTTGCGCCGCCCGCTACGTCCGCACGACCGAAACAGTGCACGAACAGCGCGAGAAATGTCAAGCCCATCAACCCTTATTCGTAGGGCAGCAAACCTCAACGGAATGTCTCCTGACGAGTCATGACAAACCTGGAGTTCATTTCCATAACGAGTCCGACCGCCGCTACTACGAACGGAGAATGGCGACGCGTATTGGGGCCAAAGAATCAAGCGAGAAATGTTCCTACGAATTTCACGCCGAGAGAGACTGGCAGCGCATCCCCGCAGCCAGCATCAACTTGCCGCACGACCCTGGAAGAACAGAGAGATGGGTTCTCGCACACTGCCAGTACGCGTCAGAGCCTCTGCGTGCGGAAAGTGCCGCAGATCCCGTGCTCATTTTCGGAGAGGCTGTCTCCCCTCCGAAACAGGAGGCGCAGACTCCTGGAACCCACACTCAGCAGGCAAACAAAGACCACGTTAAAAAAATGCCCCAAATTATGACAAGTGCTGCAGGAGCATTCGTAGATAGCTCCTCCGAAGACAGTTCACCGCCGCTAGATAGGAAGCAACTCCAGTTCATGCCGTCCACCGTTTGGCCCAGCCACCGGGGATTTATGAGGAGCTATAAAGAAATCATCAAGGAAGAACAAACGAAAAGAGCTGTGAATGTTCCGATAAATGTGTCTTCGCGACACCAGGTTGACCACACTGCTCGCGGAAAATACGCCTGTTATAACAATCCTGCCGTCGAGTACCAAGCAAACCAAGCTCAAGTGGTGGGACATGGTACCAGTGAGAACAGAGGCTACCAGACAAGTATAGATCTCAAGAACCAAGTGTGCGGGCGCAAGGAGGAAACGATGCCAACGGATGCGTTCGACCAAAGGCCAAAGCAACATGTCTGCGGTGGTGCACATCCCAAGAACCCATATCGAAGCAAGAAGCTTCCCGTAGAAAGGACTTTAACAAAATCGTCGTCGCAGCTGACCGGAAACCGTGAGATAGGATATATTGGCTCAGACCAGTTACTGAAGGAAGAACGACGCAATCAAAGTTGTGAGAAAAAATGGAGTGCCCCAATTTGTAACGGGAGTGAAGACGAAAGTTCTTCCTCAGCGGACCCCAAGCTCGCCGCGCGGCTGTGTATTCGAGCCGCAATACACGCACAAGCCACGACGTTGGGCCCTGGCGCTCTCGAGCAGAAAACTGAGTTCTACTCCTGTGGCAGTCAACTCAGCAAGGACACAAGTGGGCGGGCGGCTGACGCCGACAGGTACTACTGGAGCCCTGTGACCTCACTGCTACCGCCGTTGCCTCAGAAGAAAGTCCGCGAAAGGCGAGTCAGCCCATTCAATTTCTAAGCTGGCTTTCCCATACATTTTTTTTTTTTGGAATACAGAGATCTTTGATAGGACCAGCTCTGTGGCAGGAGAAGCGCTTTCCGTTCACTTGTTCGCGCGAGCTTTCCAAGATTCGTGCGTGCGCGTCACACATCGTGCTGCGCCGAGCTTTCGGTAAGAGCGTGTGCAAAACTGGACGTTGAAATTAGGTCTCGTGAAAATAAAACGATAAAATACGGCCCCGCACTACAACCGTCACAGTCTGCAGCGCGTTATCTTATGAGATATACATCGCTATTTGAAAGTCAAAACTATACCAAAGAGCTGTGCCACACGTATACGTCCGTGAATGCATTCTCTCGAATTCTCGTCGCCATGCTAGACCTCCCGGTTGCTGGGGGATATAATGTGCAGGAATCACTTATTCTTCACGCCTGTTATACAGCATGCACCAATGAAGCATTTCGCAAATACGACAAAGAATGCACGACAAACTCCAAGCAGCCGCGACATAGCGTTGCATGTCGTTCACATTTGAGGACTAATTCACAAATATTTTCGTTCGTAAGAACTGTTTTTTCACTGGAAGGCCGATTTTGATTTTATGTTCGCTATCTTGATTGCCGGCGCCTGTTCTTACGAACGCGACTGTACGTACGCAAAACTGTTCTCAATACGGACCATGGTGCTCGGTAAATGCCACAGCATGTGAAGGGGAAAATGTGACTTGGAGAAAACATTACCCGATGGCAGGAAATGAATTTACATTCAGTGCCAACTTTTTTTTTACGTTGTTTCTTATCGCAGGCACGAGATCCTGAGATCCATTCGCAGCGACGGGTTTTACACCGACGAAATGGCCATAGTCCCGACGCTCCAGAACATGACAAGCCACAACCTCATGCTTATCGGCGGCATCTCGGCTCGTTTCCCAACTGATTATTTGGACGGTGAGCTCACACTGGGATATCAAAACTCGCAGCAAGTCGCACTGAAATTCTGCGCGCGCTTCAGACGCATGCTCCTTAATTATTCTTGCGTACAAAAGGAAACACATGAAGCTGCAAGTGATCGTAGCGCGATTCCCATGGGCGGGCCTGCTACAGCTGCGTAGCCCTATCTTATTGATCTCACGTTGTCATAATCAATCAAGCAATCAAATGTTTATTATAGTGCCCAGGAACAAAGCAATGTGAGATAGAGAAACAAATAGGGAAACAGAAAACTAGGAGGCGGCGTAAAAGGGGAGTTAATCAAACAACATGCTTATCTACATATATACCAAATACAGGAAAGGAACTCTGAAATATTTCAATGCAGGCCAAGTACTTATTACACGTTTTTTGGAGACGAACCATAGTGCAGTCACAAATGCAACAAGGCCGCGCAGGAAACGCGGAAAGCTGCCTGGTATACTTTTGCGGCACGGAAAATTGCACATGAACAAGAAGGTTTGGGCAATGTATATTGCCATGGACCACCTTATAAAGGAAAAGGCCTATTCCAATAATGGATCATTTATTTACCGTGCCCAGAAACAACCACGACCTCCGAGTGCTGGCGCACGCATACACTAAAAAAAATTGCAGGGGAACATAAGTAAAATAATAATAATAATAATGAATAAAACGAACAATCTTGAAAAAAAAAAGAATGCAAGGCGCAAGGTGAATACAAGAAAAAAATGAGAAGGGCAGTTGAACAATATGTGAAACTATGACACAACTACGCAAATGTCGGAAAAGAACAATGACAGCGAGTTGAGAAAAATATAAAGATCATGAATATAAGCGTTATGTATTCTGTGGACGGCTGAGTGTTAGTGATGACAGACAGGAACATTGAAAAGTTCTCTGGTGATCTTGCGTGGAATACGAAACATGATACAGCTGAGTAGTTCGGGGCAGGTGACGGTGCCGTGAAGAGTTTGAAAAGAAACAGAAGGCCAGCGCGATTACGTCGGCAGCGAAGTAAGGGCAATGACAATAATCCAACAGTGCTAGAAGGACCAGTATCCGTGTTATCAAAGCGGTGATCATATATTCTCAGGAACTTTTTCTGGAGCGGATATATAATGTCACTGTCGGATCTGGAAATGCCATTCCAGACGACCGACGCATATTCGAGTTGAGGAAGACAGTTGTTGTGTACAATTTGCGGAATGGTGTAGGATAATTTAATTATTTCGATAGTCTGCAAACAGAGCAAAGAGACTACATACCCCGCATTGCAATGCGTTTAGTGCGAACTGAAAAGTGTAAGGTTGTATCAAAATGTACACAAAGATCACTTATCTCACAGGCCTCACACAATGGAATAGCATCAACAGATAAAAGAAAAAGAAATGCTTGCTGTTTGGCGCGTGAAAGTCATGACTTTGGTCTTAGCTGCATTCAAGGTGAGGTTATCTTCGCAACATTTCAAAAAACAGGTCAGCCTGCAGGATGCGACAGTCATCAGCAGTATGAATTTCCATAAAGATCTTGATGTGATCGCCATATAGAAGGAATGAAGAATTCCGAAGAGCGGAAAGACCATCATTAATAAAAATCAGTGCTGATCCTTGAGGGACGCCGCTAGTTGCAATGAAAATAGACGTATGACCATTGACGTTAACATAACATTATGTATCAAGAAGATAATTTCGCAAGAGACTGACAATTGACCAGTCAACACCGAAGTGCATAAGCTTGATCAGGTGCTGTAAGTGGCTGACTATACATCAAAAGCTTTGCTGAGGACAGAGTAAATGTAGGAACTGTCGTGTGCTGCTGACACCGGCTTTGAAACCTGAAAGATGAGAAATGGGCAGCAAAACAATCCGCGACTGATTGGACTTATTCTCCTCTAGAGTCCAGCAGGCGAAAACACTCTCCACGTTTACTAGAGCGCTTGCGCATACACTTCCAAATTGCCGCCGTCCGGTCGGAAGCGCTCTTTTCCAAGAATGCAATATATGAGTTGTGATCCCGCTTATAGAGGTGTTTTCAAAGAGCTCAAAAAGATGCGTTCTTCTCTCCACTATAATAATAATAATAATAATAATAATAATAATAATAATAATAATAATAATAATAATAATAATAATAATAATAATAATAATAATAATAATAATAATAATAATAATAATGTTTATTCACCAAAATATAGAGCAACTCAAACAGGCCGGTCTAAGCCTCAATTGGCTTGTAGGACCGTGCCATGAACATGATACAAACGGTAAATAAAAAGATGTTGATGAGACAGAAAGACAAAGAAAAAAAATGACCAGAAAAAAATAAGATGACATTTGGTTATTCTACGTGAAACAGAAGTTGAAGCAGTGAAAATTATGAAGCCAAAGTGTTGTGGAAGTTAGTTTCACCATGACTCCTTCAATAGTTCTTTCAGCATGCTTTTTGAAGTAGCGTTAAAAATTTCATTCTGTAACTTGTTAAACATGTCCGGCACATATGCACAGCGTCTGGCCGCACCATACTTTGTGGATGAACGAGGAACGATATAGCGGGCGTGTTTACGAAGTTCCCTTGTGGAGGTATTTTTTTGTTTGAAAGCGGAAGTCCAAAATTGTTTTATGACAACTGTTTCAACGAGCAAAGAATGAAAATTAGGCAGACCAAGTTCACGGAAGATATTTGCAGCTGTTACTGTTTGGGAATTGTAGGCAACATTTATAAGGATATTTTTTATAATCCTGTCTACCCTGCATCTCCAACGATCCGAACAGAATCCGAAGACCGTAATACCATATCTCAATACACTATAACCCAATGCATGCACAATCAATTTTTTTACAGAGAGAGGCGCAATACTTTTCATATTAAACATCAGCCAAGCGACTGACCTCAGTTTTGAACAAATGAGTGATAAGTGATGTTGCCATGATAAGTTGCTATCGAAAAATATTCCAAGATATTTAACACAATCTACGTATGGAATAGGAGTACACTTACAAGGAACACAGTTAGACTTATGTAAGTAGAGAGGCAAGTTAATCACAGTAGTCTTGAGTGGAGAGCGAAAACATACCAGTTGTGTTTTTTGGGCATTGACAGCCATTCCATTGTTACTGAACCAAAGCATCGCATTGTACACGTCATTTTGCAACATTTCAGTTGACATTTTGTAAGATAGATGTCTTGCTAGTAACACAGTGTCGTCAGCATACTGGAACACAGAACATTTGGAAATCGCCAAAGGAAAGTCATTAACGAAGATGTTAAACAACAATGGCGATAAAATTGACCCCTGCGGTACACCCGCATTCAGCGACAACTTAGAACTGAAAACGCCCTTATCATCAAAATAATAATCTAATAATAATCAAAATAATAATAATAATAATAATAATAATAATAGTATATATATTATTATTATTATTATTATTATTATTATTATTATTATTATTATTATTATTATTATTATTATTATTATTATTATTATTAATGTGGCCGTAGTTTCAAGTGACGAACGAAAAACGGGAGAGCTGAATTTAAACGTGACAGCGTTAAGGGTCTCGTGTCGGCCTATAGTGTGAACGAGCCTTTAGAGAAACATCATCCCGAAGCACGCGTCCCAAAGCACGCAGGCCCTCCGCGTGGCGCATAGGCGTTACAGAACTAATTGAATCTCCCAAAGTAAAATGCGTCAGAAAATTCGTAAAGTACGAGTTACACGCAACCTACAGACATGATAGCGTCGGATTTTATTTCGAATATACGAGAAAACATAATTCTGTTACGCAGAAACTCAAACACAAACCCCTTTCCTAGATGCCGTTTGAGCTCTGAGCTCTGTCTTGGTGGAATCCACAAAAAAATAAAAAAATAAAAGCTCGCCTTCGTGCCTAGCGTTCGCCGCCAGCGTTTCCTGGTAAAGATTACGCTTACATAAGCTGCAGTTGCCTGGAAGCGTGAGATGCAGTCGGGGATCTTTGAATGTTGTCGCATTCCACTCTTATAGGTGAAGCTTAAGCGTCCTCCAAGATTTTTTTTTCTTTGTTTTTTTTTTTTTTTTTCATTGCACGCGTGGCGCGCGCAGGCTCCGCAGTTAACCTCTACCACCCGCAGAGGCAGGCCTGGTTCTTCTTCGGCACCATGCCCGAACCGAGGTGCTACCACACAGCAGTACTCGTCGGCGACGCCATCATCGTGGCAGGCAAGTGTTGTCCAGAGTGTCCGCGAACAAGAGCAACAGCTAACGGTTTTCTTTACCGCATGGTCAGAGTTCTTTCTTAAGGATGCCGGCACCGTTGGTATGGTAGTTCAAAGGAAGGACCTCCTCAAGTATAAAGATAAACAACGGCATCTAGCGAGAAATTCTACACCTGCCGAGCGCGACACTCCAGCGATGCCTGTGTTCAAGGTAGAAATACAAGCTCCCATCTGTTCTTGCGCGGTCTTGTGGCAAGTCTTTACGCGCCGTGTAGACGCATGCACATCCACACACAGGTCTCCCCATAAGCTATAAAAGTGCTCAGTGCTCCCGAGTGTGTCGTCTTTCTGCAGTTCCCTGCGATACTTCTGCGCCGCTTTTGTCCGCAAGGGTGTTTCAATCGAAGCTTTCTTTGGGTTTTCCCACCACTCTTCATGGACGGCTGTCTGGCTGAGTAAACTTGACCGACCTGCAAGCAACTGGGGCTCCAGGCCACCATTGGAATAATTGGAATTAAAGACATGGATTGGACTAAGCTTCGTCCTACTGGCTACAAACGACTTGGATTGATCACATTCAACAAAATATTGCGTTAAAGTGTAACAATTTACATTAATTATGCATGCGCGCAGAGTCTTATTGCCTACATGCGTTTAGAAAAGTGTGATTGCCTGGAAATTTAGGCCAATAAAGACAGATAAAGCGTAACAGATAAATGTGGAAGTCGTAAGCACGAAAAAAAATCCATGTACTACCGATCACTCCCCTATAGTACGTGCCGTATAGTTTCTGAACGATCGTGACGCCAGAGTTCCCTCTAGTAACTTTTCTAGGAAGCTCGCTGTAATGGTGACTTGGTGTCAAGGTTTTTAGTGGTTCATAACGCGCGTTGACCTTGGGGGCATATCACCGTGGCACCGTGCGTGCGTGTGTGTGAGATGGTTTCTTTCCCAAAGTTTGCCCGCGAATTTCCACTACAACGAATGCGCACGCGTGTCTGCGCGCGGTGACCGTCACGCAGGCGGCCTGGACCCACTGTGCGTGACGAGCAGCGGCCACATGCAGCCCTCCAATAAGGCGTTTCTGTTCAACCTCCGCAAGCAAAGCTGGCGCAAGCTGGCCGATATGCACTGTGAGCGCGCCTACCATGCCGCCGTCGGATGGTCCGACCGCATGATCGTCTTCGGTGGAATGGACATTGCTCGAAAGTAAGTCACTTTCCAGTGAACGAATAAGATTACGTTTCAGCGACTCGTACTCATGAAAGCTGTGTTTTATGAAGCAAAAATCAATATCTCCCTTTAGTTGACTCACTCGAGAAGCCCTTCGTTGAGCCAGTCTGGTATGAGCATCCATGGATTCGATTCGTCACCTAATAGATGCACTCCGAAAAAAAAAAAAATACTGAGGGCTTTTCGCGAAACAACTGCGTATCAGCTGCGTACAACTGCGTATCAACTGCGTATATCAATCCCGTGCAGACCTCGCTTCTTTCCTTTCTAGGTGACGCGAAAATAACGACCGTTTCCTGCTACGTGAATCCAAAGATAGCACATTTGCGCCAAAGCAAATATATATATTGCACTTCCGCACCATCCGTCGTCTAGCATCCAGCCTAAGCGGTGGGCGGAGCTTCTGCACCTATGATGCTGCGCCAAGTGTTCCGGTGGCGTTTGACAGCGCGTTTAGCTTCACAGATACTAAATCAGCTTAGCACCAATTTTTGCCTGAACGCGGAATAGAAGAGCAAAGAAATACGTCCAATTTAACACTCACGAGTGCATTTGGTCTTCCTTTCCTATTGTAAATAAAGGGGGTTCTGGGATTTTACGGGCCAAAATCACGATGCGATTATGAGGCACGCCGGAGTGCGGGACTCCAGATTAATTTTGACCACTTGGGCTTCTTTAACGTGCACCCAATGCACGGTACACACAAGTTTTTGCATTTCGCTTCCATCGAACTGCGGTCGCCGCGCCCTCGGGCTTCGCAATACCAAAGCCACTACGCCACCCCGGCAGGTTATTGTAAATAACATATTCGTATATGAAAATGTGGGACTTTTTCCAGGAGCGCTCTTACCTGTGCGTGCTTTGCCTCGTAGCTTCACCTTCGTTGCCACATATGTATAGTTGATATAAGTTGATGTAGTGCGAACCAACCCATTATTGGCCAGCCACGCCGGTAAATTGTGGCCGAGGCGACTCCTTTACAGTTGCAATTAAGGACACGGGCTAACCTTCTCTCGGACTTACTTGCATGATGGCCCGGCGACAGAACTCTGCCCAGTACAGAGGTTTACTCCACCAAGGCGGACCAGTGGACGCTCGTTCACCCGATGCCCGTGGGACTCATGGGCATGGCGGCCGTCACGCTCGACAACCGCATCTGGATTTTGGGAGGTGTTACTCGCGACTACAACGGCTCCAACCTCCAAGACTCGACCTACATCTTCGACCCGCAAACGGACACGTTAAGTATCGACGTAAAAAGCGCCTGACAGTTGCTGAGGCGGAGTCACTGTTATTAAAGTGTTTGAATAAAGCGCAGTTCCATCCACGCAGGTTGTCCGTGTAAAATAAGCCAGCCATTAAAAATTATAGTGTTACGTCGTAGACGGTCTTCCTACCTAAACATAATTATTGTTAATTAATTAATTAATTAATTAGATAGATAGATAGATAGATAGATAGATAGATAGATAGATAGATAGATAGATAGATAGATAGATAGATAGATAGATAGATAGATAGATAGATAGATAGATAGATAGATAGATAGATAGATAGATAGATAGATAGATAGATAGTGTGGTGTGGCATCGTCACGATTGCAGTAAGCAAATCACTTGTGGAAAGGAATACTTGTGAATATTTTTATTGCTGAGTCCTTATTCGCAAACTTACCGAACGTTTCTATTGCGATCACAACATCCAAGCATATGCGACCCAACTACTTAATGAACAACGGTGCCAAGTATGTGAGAGTATGCATGGTAATCTCAGTAGTAAAATAGGCAACTGCTGAGACATTTGCTTGATCTCTCGACCTCGCGTGCGCAACATAGTCACTACATCACTGTATTGCACAAATACAAGGATAATATTCACCATCTTTTTCAGGATCTTGCACGATTACCCCTCCTTCCAACCACAACTCACAAGAATTCAGACCATACAGGCGAGGTTAATGAACTTCTCGACGCCCCAATAACGGAGACAGAAGGTCCACATGCCCTAGCTTCCCTTAAAACTACATCTGCTCCGGGTATAGATAATGTAAATAACAAATTATTCCGAAACATGGACGACAAATCTATATCCGCCTTCACAGAATACCACAATCACTGCTTCGATAACAGCTCCCTTCCGAACGCATGGAAAACTGATAAAGTAATCTTTATTCCCAAACCCAATAAGCCCTCTGACATATATAGCTATTGTTAGACCTATTAGCCTCACTTCATGCTTGGGAAAACGCTTGAACATGTCATGCTTAATCGCTTATATAAAACGCGGAAGGCTATCAGTTATCCCCCCCCCCCCCCCCCCCCCCAGAGATGATTGGCTTTCGCCAGTCGCTCTCTTCTTGCCAGCATGCCATACTAAGGCTCAAGCATGACCTCCTTATTTCCTACAGGCAGTAAAGACACCCAGGGACTCCATCGCGCAGAGACTCCACCTGCGCGGTGCATCTAACAACCTAGATCATGGATCTATCTTACGTGAATTAAATGTTATTAACTGTGGTAGAAAAATGCATGACTATATCCGCGAATTTCTTACCAATCGCACAGCTATCATTAGTCTCAATGATCAAACTTTTCCCCCAGTCACCCTAGGTAGCTTTGGCACTCCTCAGGTATCTGTGCTCCCGCCGTTTTTATTCAACCAAGCTATGAGGTCCATTGCAGGGACGCTGGTACAAATACTGGATCTCCAACATTCTTTATATGCAAACGACATTACCCTATGGATTAAGGGTGGTTCGGATGGCTACATTCAAGATACCTTGCAAGAGGTTGCATATGCAGTGGCTACGAGAGCAGGGTTCATGAACCTCGAGTGCTCGCCCGCCAAATCTGAGCTGTTACTTCTATCCGCAAATAAACGCGATACGCCCACCATTCAGATTCATATTAACGGGATGGAAGCTCACGTCGCGGACAAAATCCGTGTACTTGGCACGCACATTCAATCTAACCGACTCAATACTTATACACTTCAAACGGTTACCGCCAGCGTAGACCACACCACACGGCTTATAGGAAGGGTGTCCAATAAGCGTGGAGGTCTGCGCGAAATAGAACGGCTAAGATTGGTACAGGCGTTTTCCGTTAGTAAAATCACATTGTTCCTTCCTTATCTCCACTTAACTAGGGCCGAGAAAGATAAGGTTAACTCACTGATACGCACACTGTACAAATTTGCCCTTGGAGTGCCTCCACTGAGATACTTTTGGCTACAGGTACCTTGAATACATGTAGTGACCTCGCAGAAGCCCACCTGACAGCTCAATACAAGCGCTTTTTGAACACCCACAATGGTGGGCACATCCTAAACTCCCTAAATATTACCCCAGCATCCATTACCAATGCAAAATTTATTATTACCCACCCGATTCATGAGCACTCTCATATCACTCCTAACCCTAAGAATATGCACCCCGTTCATCACGAACACAGAAAGCAACAACGAGCTAAAGCCTTCCAATATATATATATATATATATATATATATATATATATATATATATATATATATAACTACAAAGACGTGGTCTATGTCGATGCCGCAGAATATCCGTGGGGACACAATTTCGCCATATCAGTCGTTGACTCCATTGGCAGTGTTGCGACGGCAGAATCCATTCTAGCCTCTCGGAGGAGGAGGCGGATGAGGCCGCGGTGGCACTCGCCGCAACAATACCCAATTACTGTCATAGTGTGTGACTCAAAAAACTGCCATATACAAGTTTGGAGCCAGTAGGGTTTGCAGGACAGCCCTAGCCATCCTATCCCATAATCCGCTATCCCAACTTCGAGTTTAATCTGGACACCTGCTCACGCAGGCCTAATCGGCAATGAAACTGCCTTCGCAAGTGCTCGAGCTTTCACGAATCGAGCGCCGGCTAGACTTGGGGACGGTTCAGGCGCCAATAATCTCTCTCCAGAATTTACCTCCAAAAACAGATTACTTATACACCACAACATTTGCGGGCATCCTAGGTCACCGAACCCTCCCATCTTTAATGCGTCGGTCGTCACGCATACACGAGGTGCTATGGCGTAAACTAGACTCTCACTTTTATATCCCCTGCCTTACGTCACAAAATTCACCCGGGAATATACCCTACCTCAGCCTGGAATTTTTGTCCTGCTAGCAGAGCGGACCTAAACCACATTATGTGGCAAGGCAAGAACCACTCCCCACCCCCTAACCCTTGTAGAATTTTAAGTAGTCGGGAGCTGTGGCAAGCTGCCATGCGCAGCTACAACCCCGAACTTTAGCAAGCTATCTAGAGGTGGGCTCAGGTGGTAGAGGCGGCCTACCACTAGTAGGAAAACCTCCCTCGCCATCTTCTGGATATCCCGGTCCCTTTAGGTTGGGATAAACAAAGTTGTTTATATCTCTCTATCTACCCATTCACAAGCGTCATACCTTCGCTGCGCTCTTTTATAGTGTTAAATACTAGGGCGACACACTATTTGTATGAGGTACCGAGCTCGTTGAGGTCTCCTTAATCATTTCGAAAATTTAAATATGGCTGCAAACACTCGTTTTTGTTTTTCTTTATTTATGCGATGAAGAGTGCAATGACTGCGACCGGTACTTGGTGGCAGCGCTCTTTCGTGGACGTGCAGTGACAGAGGCGTGATAACAGGCGTCGTATACTGTGCAGCTGGGTCACTCACTCGCCCATGCCAAAGAAGAGGGCCTTCTGCTCAGCCGTGCCCTTGCAGCGTGACATCTGGCTGGTGGGTGGCATTCTGGGCATACGGCCATTAGTGTGCACCGACCGCATCGACGTGCTCCGAGTGGCACAGGGCAGATGGGAGCGACGCGCCTCCCTGCCCGGCCTCATGCACTCCGTTCGAGTCGTCAAGACAGGCAAGTATAGCTGCCTATTAAAGAAAGCTCATCTGTAGGACTTCCAAACAGCATGACAGCAAAGATGGCCGGCGCCAAAATGTAACTGCTGCACATGCTGAGGTGAAGTGGTGATTCAATAGCCACTCATATTAGGAATTGTGCATGCTCTCACAGCGCGAGCGCCACCCCTTCGGCGCAATTTTCAGAGAAAGGATTCGTTGGGCAAACAGTTTACACGTTGTAAATCAAAACTAATTTAAGATTCCCAAATTATCCGTTTATTGTGCCGTCTAGTTGGCGTTATTTGTAAAGTCATCTCGCCTAAATTTTGGTTGAGCTTCACCGCAACGTATATCTTAGCGAGGTGGTGCACGCGTAACAGGAGACGTCATTGCAAATGAAGGTAGCACAGAACGGCGTTGTTTGAATGAAAACTGTCGGTGCGCATCGAAAAAAGCGAGGCACGAGCACTTTTGAAGGATTATCTCGCCTGCGTTTACAATGAAGCACTCGTGGACACCATGCCTTCATGAAAGGGTCCCTCGCTTTGAGCATGTGGGGTCAGCATAACTGGCACGGGATGTGTCACGGGAATTGGCACGGAGGATATATAAATGTAAGTATTTTGGCACGGAGGATATTGTTGTTGCTCCTAGCGGCTGCATCTCACGCGAGCACTTCCCTGTGAACATCAGATGGCCCACGAACCTATTTTCTCACCTTAAAGCAGTGGGCACATGCAAAAGAGGGGTTACACCAAAAATGCTGTGTAAACGCTGGCCAACAATTCGAACTAATTTGTGGGAAGCTCTCAGCCAGGTCACGCAAAGTAATTTTCAATTCCCCTAAAAAAATAAATTTTACAGCGAAACAAGCTCTTAAGGGCTCACTCATCTATGGTCACGTCCGGATGTAGAAAAAAAAAACTCTGATTGGCCGTATGCTGTATGTGTGAGTGAAAGCGCGTGAGGGACGTGCTCTTTCACGGGGAATCGAACGCACGGCGGAGAGCAAACACGACTTTCCAGTGAAAGGGGAGCGGTGGGCAAGAAGGGAATCGAGGCGCCCTAGATTGTGCGTGTGCGCGCCCGCTCTCCCTCTGCGGCGCATGCGCGAAGCCCTGCCGGCCTTTCTCGGGGCGCCGGGCGGTGGCGCGCACCGTATCTTGAAAGAGATCTGCAAAACAGCTCCTACCTTTCTATGCGCTGTGCTTTTGCCGGGTGCGATCGCGCAAACAGCTCGCTTTTCCGTTCCTTCGCTTGCCCTCTCTGGATTGATCAGAATTGTGATTGCGTCAGCGGCCCTCAGAGGTGGGAGCGCAGATTTCCTACTTTGTGATGTAGCAGTCAAACCGAACTTGCGGAAAGTGAGCTGTTTGCGCGATCACAGCCCGCTCCACTTTCCGTGGAAGCGATAGACCGCATGAACATTTGCCCGCTGCGTCTGTCGCGCTTCCTCACGCCAGCGTTTTGACAGCGGTTGTGTGCGGTCACACAAACAACGCGCAGAACTGTTGTAGACGGCGGCGGCATTTTGCCCGCGTTCGCACCAAACGCGCGTGGCGTTGGTGGCGTGTTTATAAAGAGCGTGCCAACCTTTGCCGTACACCCTATGGCGGTGTACCGTAGCGACCATAAGGTCATGGTACCTGTGGTCACTAAATAAATGAAAACCACCGGATCATATATATATATATATATATATATATATATATATATATATATATATATATTCTCATTCTCTATTAGTTCAAATAACCAATACACCCTCAAATCTTAGTAGTCATAATTGGAAACACATAATTCCCACCATAGTACAGCTTCGCTGGTCGTCCATCTCCACCCCGCGTTGAAGGGCTGACAGTTTTTCGCTTATAAATCTGGCAAGATAACGCTACAATCCATAATAATAATATAGACCTAATAATGTATATAGTAAGAAAATGTCGTGAAAATATATATGCAGTGGGCAATTAATGAAATTTAAAATAAAACTCAATTTCTTGGTTTTGTGAGGTGCGAAGTGATAAGCTCAATTAGGAGCTTGACAGATGGAAATTTATATATATATATATATATATATATATATATATATACCCTACTGAAAAATTCATATGCCCCATAACTTCCATAGCCAACAATCCGATTTGAAGCATATAGGATCCCATAGAAAAACCCGTCTTTCCTATACGCCATATGATATTACTGGATATAGGGGATATGGGTTTTTTCAGTAGGGTATATATATATATATATATTGTGGGCGTTTATTACGCACATCTTCCTCATCTGTATGTTGTCATCATCATCCTCGCACTTTTACCTATCCTCCTCTTCGCCTGTATATGTGTTCATCATCATCACCTGTGTGCTGCGCTGGTTCGCTGACGAGCTCCCAGGCCTAATAAACGTCGTTCCAACCGAGACGTCACAAGTGGTGGAGTGTGCTCTTCGGTCCTACGTCCTCTGGCCGTCCGGTCTGCCTCCTGGAGCTTTGTTCAGGTCGCCGCTTGCGCCCACCGTCAGCTAGCATGCCGCAGGACGTGCAGCCTGGCGCCCCTATTGCCACCATTCCGACATCGCAAGTGCCTCCTTCCTTTATCATCAACAGCGCCCAGCGTGACCCCCATCTCTTCGCTGGTCTTCGCGGAGAGGATGTCGAAGACTGGCTGGACGATTATGAGCGAGTCAGTTCCGCCAATCACTGGGATGATGTTAATAAACTACGCCATGTCTCCTTCTATCTGTCTGGCGTGGCGAAGACGTGGTTCTTTAACCACGAGCCCGAATTGACCGACTGGACTCTCTTCAAGCACCAGCTTCGTGAAGTGTTCGGCACACCGGCTGTTCGGTCCACTCTCGCCAAGAAAAGCCTCGATGCTCGCAAACAACACCTGGGCGAGTCGTACACCTCCTACATCGAGGACGTCCTTGCACTCTGCCGACGTGTGAATTCTTCAATGTCGGAGTCGGACAGGGTACGCCACATTCTCAAAGGCATTGGAACTCTTGCCTTCAATGCACTCGCCACTAAGAATCCGGCTACCGTCGCTGACGTCGTAATCACTTGTCAGCGCCTCGATGAGCTCGAGTCTGTCCGCCTACAGCCCGACATTGACGATGCCCATTCTACGGGGGACCATGACCTACGTACGCTGATACGCACGCTCATACGCGAAGAGTTACAATCGATGGGGTTAACCACACCTTCGACGTATCCCAGCCAACCTTTTGGTGCGTCATTGCGTGACGTTATCAGGGAAGAATTGGCGTCCTTGACCTGCGCTGTGCCAGCACAAGCTCCTGTCCCTCACGCATTAGCAACTACCGCACGACCGACATACGCGCAAGTTGCTGCCAAGCCTGTCGGCCACGTCACTTCTCCGTTGCCGCTACCAACTTACGCGTCGGTTGCTACTGCGCCCACGGTTCACTTCCCGTCATCACCGCCAGAGCCTTCATCGGCCCATCTGACCTCCCTGTCACACGGTACACCGAACACCCCCTACTACCCCCCTTGGCGTCCGTCTCGTCCTACGTGCTATTATTGTGGCTATCGCGGCCACATATCACGCTTTTGCCGCAAGCGCCAGCAAGACTAGCGTCGGGGCTACGATATGTGTGAGCGCGATTTTTACAGTGGGGCCTCTTACCAAGGGCGGTAAGATATATATATATATATATATATATATATATATATATATATATATATATATATATATATATATATATATATATAATTGTCAATCTATGTAGTAGGGGTTCATTTAAGGTGACTCACGTGACCATACGATAATTTGTGGGTACTCGGTCCACTGGGCACGAAGGCAACATCACACGCAACTAAGCCCGAAACTCCTTCCCTTCACGCGCTAAAGGCGCATCGACCGCGCAACTGGCGCACATCTATTGGTGCAATGATTGGACACCGGGCGCCGCTCGCCAAAGCTGCTACTGCTCTCGGACTGCAAACATGCCTCGACCAAAGAAGGTGAGCGTTGCTTCAACGTCATGAGCCAGAAGAGCCAGGGATAGACAGAGCTACCCAAATCTAACGGTAGAAGAGAAGCAAGAACGTTTAGCTTGCCAATGTGCAAATACGATGCCACTATTATAATGCTTCGCACCACGATAATTCCCTTAGGGGAGTTCCGGCAGTAATTTCTTAAAGGGTCCCTGAACCACTTTTTTATCGAACAGGAGAAAGATAATTGAAGTGAAAATAGGCTTTTTCAGAAATACTTTGCCGCAAAAAGTACTTCAATACGATCAGTAGAAGCAGAGTTATTGGCAATCAAACACGGCCTCCACTGTGCTCCCCTCCCTGCTTCAATACCTTGCACTGCGAAGGCTACAGCGAGGTGGGGCGGGGCCACAACGCTCCGCCTTCGAAATGTCACCGTGGCGCGCAGTTCAAATTTCATTTTGGATGTTAACGTAGAACGCCACGACTTCCGATTTTGGTGCCTACGACGCACTGAATTTAAGCCAAACGCGATTGTCCACAGCGAGTTAACATAGACGCCACGACTTCCGATTTTGGTGCGTACGACGCGCTAAACGTAAGCCAAACGCGGTTGTTCACAGCGAGCAGCCAGTGGACGTGGCGGCACCCCGCAACGGCCGCGGCATAGCCGACCGCAGCGACCAAAAGCTGCCGCGTATGGGTATGTGCTTTATTACGAAATAAAGTACAGAGAAGAGAGTGAGGATCATGGCGACTTTTGAAACGAGAGCCTTTGAGAGAAAGGTGACTTCGCGCTCCGCTTGCGAGCTCCACGCACCGCGTACGACAGCAAAACTTGGCTGAGATGTTCACAGCAGGGGCCGTATTCTGAAACGTTCGCCTAGGCGAAATCAGCATGCGCGCTGATTGGCTGGTTGAGCAAATTGAATGACGTCGGGCTCAACCACCCAATCAGCTCATCCAATTTTGCTAAAACAGCCAATCGGCGCACGCCTGAAAGCGAAAAAAGAAATTTCGCCTAGGCGAACGTTTCAGAATACGGCCCCAGCGTGTGCTACCCGCGGAGTGTTATTTCACCAAGTCCGAGGGGTGGTTCGGGGCCCCTTCAAGTCTATCAACTTTACTTGCTGGATTACAGTAACATAGTAGCGCAACAAATGTTGTCTTCTAACCACGTGCGAAGTACAAACAGCGGAGAAATCATTTTTGCTGGGTTAACAGGTCGCACTTGCTCATAGAAAAAATACTCGCATCGATCGAAGTCGCCAGGTTGTGGCTACATAGCGCGCAACAACAGAGGCTCAACGCCATGCTCCTTCCCCCCCCCCCCTCTCTCTCTCTATCTCGTGTCGGGAGTACCAAACTCCATTAAAAGTCTCCAATGCATACTCCGTCGCTGAAATCTGAGAACGAACGTTTTCCGCTAACTACAGGCTATGAGGTGTATCTGGTGGGCGGCCAGGACGAGATGAACAGCCCGGTTGATGACGTGATCGCTTTCGACCGCACACAGCTGAGCTTGGTCAGGTGTACCAAGACACCGAAGGCCCTTGCCGGATTCGCTGCCGTGGTGCTGCCCCAGGACTGCACGGCTTTGAGGAGGGTGAGTTCACTGTCTCCGGAACAATAGCCACTTGCATCACCACAGGGCACCCTGTCCCCGGGCGATGCGAGAGATCGGATCAAATCTCTTCCCGGTTGAACATTACTGACCTAAATTCTAGCTGTTCTTCCTCCTCCTTCGTACTCCTTCCTCATTTAGGTATGTAACGGTAGGAATATATTAACGTAATAACGCTAAGGTCCCCGTGTCATCCCCAATCACCCCAAACGCGCAGGGCCTCCACGTGGTGCAAACTTTTGGTGAACAAAATTTAAATTTCTCACAGTGAAATCCGTCCGAAAAATGGTGAAGTACGACTTAACCATTCCGCGTCGGATTCGGCGTAGGATTGTAATTTGAATGTACGAGAAAACATAATTCTGCTACGAGGAAACTCAAAGACAAACCCCTTTTCCTGCATTTCTACCAGACCTAGAGCGGCGCGCTCGGGTAGCTTACTTGAGAAATTGATATCCAGATGGCGCTCGCATCCTCGGCAGGTTAGGGAGCCTACATGCAAGCGCTCTTTTAGGGTGGTGACAACTCCAAAATTTTGAGCGCTATTTACCGCCAAATGTGTCGAGCAGCCATTTTGATTCCCATTTTCGCTAGAAGTCGCGGCGCGTCCCTGCATTCTTTTTGTCACGCTCTGATGCACCCATCTTGGCACGCGATCTAATAAATTTCTTTAATTTAGTTTTGCACCAAGGCGCACACGAAACCTGCAAACATCTTTATTATACTAGTTGCCTTTTCCTTTTATTTTAACACATCACATTTTTTTTCCATAGCATACAAAGCAACAAGTTATAAAGCACGGTGGCGTGCTCGTGCTAGTACTTTCTCACGCCAAGAATGTGAACTGCATTAAACATTGTCGTTGCCTTCCACTTGTACACACATATAAAGGGTGTTTTTCGAAGTGTGCTGTAATAAAAACTATGCTTACAAGCCTGTTTAACTAAAACGTAGACGTGCCATGTACTGTTCTCAGACACGCTATGGGTCTCTGGCTGCTGAGGCCAAAGTTAAATTTAAAAATTGAATTAGTTTCACGGCACCAACTGGTGCGGGAAACGTGGTCTGTCAGCTGGTCTTTTCGCCATTTTGATTCCCTCATGCTATATTTGGCGGAAAATTTTACCCGCCAATTTAGCTGGCGGCGGCAAGTTAAAACCCCTATATATGAAAAGTAGCGACACTCTCCGCCTTCCCACCTCCTCGTTTCTCCCCTCTTTCGCGCTCCTTTTTCGACCGTTGCGCCGCCTACACCGCTTGAAACACGTGCACTTGTTTATCTTTCGCCGCTGATCAGATTCGACGATCGCCGACTGTGTTGGCCGCTATCTTTGTGCTCCTCGCCCTTCCGTAGACGCTTCTCGGGCGAAAATGGCGATGGAGCGTGATCGTAAACAAACGCAGCCAGCGCCCGGCGGCGCGACGGTCCACGTGATGCCATTAGGCCAACACCGACGCGCCGTCGGCCTCGGACAGGGTGTGCGAGGAGGCGGCGGCATTCTTCAAAGCGTGACGCTACTTTTTATATATAAGGGTTTTACGGCAGGTCGAATTGGGACTTCCCCTGCCTAATGCGTTTTGGACACGCGCGCGCGTCGGGGCCAATAGTAAACAATTAATAAAACAACAAAAAAGGTGCTAGGGCCTTCAATTTTCAATAAGACCACTTATATTGCCCCTGGAAAAACTCCTTCCCAGCAATGCATTTCTGTTTAAAAGTGAAGCCGACTTTAAGGGGATCGGTGTAAGCTAGGTCTTTGTAAGCTGGCTTTCCCACGTTCAATTTTGCAGTGAAGCGCTTCGACTGAAAAAAAATGCGTTGCGAACGCGGTCCGATAACGCTATCGCGTTCCACTCTTAAAGGCGAAGCTTAAGCGTCCTGCAATTTTTTGGCAGTATATCAGAATAGAGCACTGCACGGGCTCGGGCTTACCCGAAAGCCCGGGCCCGGCCCGGCCCGTGGGCCGGGCCGGGCCGGGTAGAGGAGTTTTTTCACGGGCTCGGGCCGGGCTCGGGCATGGCGTGTGCTTTTTGACCCGGGCCCGGGCCGGGCTCGGGTTTTTTGACGCGGGCCCGGGCCGGGCTCGGGCTTTCTGGAAGTTATTCTCGGGCTTCTCAGCTCTGAAAAATATGTATTTTTCGGTCTCGGGCCGGGTTCGGGCCGGTTTGGAGTCGGGCTCGGGCCGGGCCGGGCGGGTAACGTAGATTATTTCCGGGCATGGGCCGGGCCCGGGTCTCGCCATTAAAGTTTTGATCGGGCTCGGGCGGGCCGCCCAATGTAAAAACGGGCCCGGGCCGGGCCCGGGCCGCAAAAATCGGCCCGTGCAGTGCTCTATATCAGAATACATTTTACGCCCCAACACAAACTAGGAAATATAGCACTGTAAACTGACTAAAGAAGTCTTTTCTTTATCCTATTTTCGTTTTTTACGCTCTTCGCAGCCTGGAAGCACAGCAACTCCACAACAGCGTTGGTACGCTGCCACAGTCATCCAGAGGGCGTATCGACAGTACCAAAACGACGGCACCCTAAAGTATTACTTCAAAAACGTAAGTCATTCTCTAGGCATAATCACATATAGTGAAAGCATTATACCGAATCGATGGCGTCCGCACCTCCGCCGGAATAACGTCCGTTACTGACGCTTGCAGATGCGGTATGGCCCTTCGAAAGTTGTCGCCTCTCGACAAACCTCAATGCCTCATTGGCCGCACACGTGCCTGAGGGACCTTGCGCCGGTGCAGATCGAGGTGAGGGACACGATACGCAGTTAGACGTTCTGGTTTTCCACAAACAGTCGCTTCTTTACCATTACGCGGCTATAGTGATTACTGGAAGACAGGAACCTAGCCAGGTGCCCGTTCTTGTTTCTTTTTGTCTCTCGCGCAATTATAGTTGCATGTGACTGACGCCAACAGGTTTTAGAAAGCACAAAAACTTTAATGACGTTTTCTTGCGTCGTCTACGCCGGTAGTGCATAAATCCTTAAGTACTTACAGGTTGCCTGCACAGTCCACCAGCGAAAGGAGAGCTATAGTTACGTAGACTTAAAATGAACATGAAGCGAATTACACATGTGGGCAGTGACGTCACTAGAGTGTTCCAATATAAGGACAGCGAATCAGCGGGCAACCGTGGAAACCATCCTGGGCACCACCACGTGTTGCTTCACTTCAGCATGTACAGGTATATGTCTACTGCTCCCTGTACAATCCGTGAATGACAGCAGTAGTTTAGGCGGTATCATTTAGCTGGCCATCTATATAGAACTGCTGGCGCTCCGAAGACCTGGAGAATAAAAATTACGTGAGGTCGACCGTATGCAGGCCTGAAACAGCACCCATCGTGCGCAGAACAGCCATTAAAAATACTCAATGAACTTCGCCTCCTCTACCACACTGACCTGCAGAAGTGGCCGCCCAATAAACCTTCAACAACCACCCTGAACGCCTACTGTGGTACCGGCGAACCTGGCGAGAGAAAGTACGCACACTACACAGCGCTGCGCGCAGACATGGACCCGAACCTTGGGATGCTCCCGTACATGGACAGCTCCTTCCTGAAAACAAAGTAAGTCACGTGCAAAGCTCGATGGAATCGTCTCGCCGTCCGTGACAGTGCTAACCACCGCTAACCGCAAATTGTCGCATTATCTACTTCGCGTGAAACATGAAACATAGCGCCGAAGGGGCATGTGTTCAAAGGATTCTTGTGGGGTCGCATATGGCCATCTGCAGCGTATCCGAGAGGATGCGCATGAGTAGATATACGGTAACGTTCAACTTTATCTGCCAAGGCGGGAAATATCGGAACGAAAAAAAAAAGAAAAAGAAGCTACATATGCACTAAAACTTCAATATGTCCAACATGAAAATACAATATAAGAATTGCGCATATTGAACAAAAACTCTATCTTTTTGCAATATATCGAACCTAAAGGTTCTTAACTAGCTTATTTGAAAGAAATTTTTAGCCGCTAGGTAATAAGAGGACATCACTGCGTGTATGGATAAGCTAATAGGTATGTAAACTTACGGGTGTCGCTTCGATACCACGTTTAGCTGTCATTATTATGGTATCAAGTATTTTATCCGTCTTCCTCCTCATTGCTGCATGCCAACTGTAATGCTGATGGGATATGTCTTACGGCCGCGGAAACAGACGTGAATGATGCCAATATTAAGAAAACCGCTGTATAAAGCATTAGAGAACTCTGCGATGTCCGCTACCCAACGTCTTTTCTGACATCGCACATTTCGCAAGGAAAAAACAAATATATATCCAGTATATGACTGAATCCTGCCACTGACTTCATTTTGGGCAGCACCAACTGCTCAAACCAAATTCTGTAGTGTAATGCGTAAAATATACGCCGTAAGGTGCGGAAACAAGGAGTGACACGAGCGTAGACTGCTATTTTTTGGAGCGCCATGAAGCCAATATAAAGGCAGTTTTTACACTTGCGCTACCTGGAGAAAGCACGCCATCTACACAGGGCCATCACAGCTCCTGTGTACGCTTCCTACTGGCAATGTAAGAGAACGAAATGTCAATTGCTGCTGCCGGTCGCGGCACACAAATCCGGCAGCAGCAGACATCGGTGCAGTAGCGTTTCGACCGCGAGACACACATGGAAAATCGCCAGCGGCGCGGAGAACCGCGCGTGGTCTGAGATTCTCTCTAAATGCAGGAGTGCCTTGGGACTGCGCATGACGCCCGAGTGGATGTCGGCTAGACTGCGCATGCTCGAGCAGACGCAGCAGCCATGCGACCCACGCTTCCCGGTGATCTTGGTTGTGGGCGGACTGGACCCCCGTAACCCCATGGGCTCAGGTACAGGGGCAATGCAGCGCGCAGGCGGCGCACGAATAACACGTCCATCTTGCTGCACTCTAGGTTCGGCTGTCCTGAAATACCACCCGTTTAAGGATCAGTGGACGCTGGTTAACGCCATGCCAGAGCCTCGAAACTACCACGCAGCTGCTTACGTTAACGACGTCATCATTGTTACGGGTACGCTATATATCACCACGAGGAGATAAAGCTCTACGCGGCCAAAATGGCCATCGACTATCAGAACTTGATTCACTGTCATGTTGAAATTTCCATGAGCTAAAGTCCGTTTTAGTTACCAAAGGAAGTTAAAGTGCATTTCAAGTCAACTTTTTAGCAATACAGTACTAGCTCATGGTGGAAACTAATATTCGCTATAGAACATATCTATTTAGTACTGCTGTTTACTATGCATGTGCAAAAGCTTTTTTGTTTTTTGCCTGTCCTTGATCAAGATACCCTGCTCGGCGGCTTTTGCCTTATTCTTCACTCGGCATTAGCTTGGCAAGCTGGCTTAACGGAAACCATTTTTTCAGCAGGTGGCTACTCAACACTCAACAGGAAAAGTGGCGAAATGGTCGCAACAAAAACAACGTTCATCATGAGCACTGAAACTGGCAATTGGCAAAGACTACCGGACATGTGGGATGAAAGGGCGTGCCATGCATCAATTGCCACAGAAGGCAGTGTCATTGTTTTTGGTGGAAGAGGACATCATGGAAGGTAATTACAGGAACAGCCTTGCTTAGCTTTGGAAGGACAGGAAATTGACCGATTTTAATCTTAAACCTGTTAATCGCTTTTCAGAGAGCGAAAAAAAAAAAGGTAAAGGAAAGACAGGCAGGTTAACCAGAGATTATCTCCAGTTGGCTACCCTTTTCATTTTTTCTTAGTACTAGTGTACCTGCACACCCACCGGCAGCAACAAGCAACAGTGCAGCGTTATGACAGCAAGACCACACATGGAAAATCACCATTCGCGCAAAGAACGTCTTCCGCGCGCGGTCTCGGATTGCACGAGTCGCATCCAGCACACGCCCTCAAATTGCAAAAGTGAATAAGCCCCCCCCCCCCCCCCCCCCGTGACAGCTGGCTAAATTACTTTTATTTCAAATTTATTATTTCAAGGACCCCCAGACATCGCTTAGGATAAAGTTGTGTACATTTGCGTGTACAGCTGTACATAGGTGGTAGGGATAGGGATATACGCTGCATTTACAGCAGCTTGAATAGCCCCACCATCCAGAGATTTACAATGACAGCTTAAAGGCGACAGATGTGTAATTTGGAACATGCACATTATAGAAAAAAAACTACAAAACAGCAGGCTAGATAATAAATCAAGTAACAAACAGCACGTCCAATACAGCAAGTTTAGTATCAAGTCGTTAGATACTGTGCGTAGCCTTTCATTAGTAGTAGGCTGCAGCACGGAACCAACCAAAACAAAGGAGGCACACAAAGAACACAGACACAGCGCTGCGTCTGTGTTCGCGCTGTAGCCTTCTACTATGTTCAACCAACAAGCCCAACTAGTTACTTTGCTAGTTACTTTGCTACTAAGTCCGAACTTATTGTGCGTTTTCTGCAAACAATAGGTTTGCATTGGAAATCCGCAGTTCGGGCGCGCCTGCGGAACATACCAGTATTCGGAGTGTCGAGTAGAGCGAGGAGGATTTCGTATTAAATTAACTAAACCACGCACATAAGCGCTCTTTTTCACCATTTAGGATCTAAAGATTGCAGTAGTTAGTATTCATATAAAATGTTGACTCTTATTACTTTAAATTGTACGAACAGTCGAGAGGTGGTACATTGGTGGTAGGGATAGGGATATAAGCTGCATTTACAGCAGCTTACTTGGGCTGGGCATTTAATGCACAGAAGAATTGACAAAATTATTAGGGTAACAGAACGAATACCAAGGCGGACATGCAATCGAACGACGAGCTCATTATTACTTAAGAAATATGGCTTAAAACTTAGGAAATATGGGACATCGCTAAATTCCTCGAATGCTAATCGCCTTACCATCGTGTCATCGTGAGATGAGTTGTGCCGTAATTTTTCTTTTTTTTAGAATACTTGAGGAAACCCAAGGCCGACAGGCTCACTTTGGTTTCATGATTTTTCATGGGAAATGTTCTAATAGTGCACAATTTTTCAAGAAAACAGTCATATGCTCTTTCAGGACGAGACAAAGAAAAAATAGCATCCAAATTTATTTCCATTAATTTCATCGCTGAACTGCGAAATCGTGCGGAAATTTATTTCAATAGCGCAAAAGCCTATGGGAATTTATGTACCTAATTATAGTACATGACGGGAGGAGTCTGTTTAGCTGGGTTTCAGTTCTTAGAAATAACTAAATACATAGGTGAGTGATGCATGACAAATCACAATGCTCATTTAACAAATCTTTATTGTGTAACTTATAATTAATCACGTTAGGGCACATTTTCGAGCTGAACTGCAATTGAGGCCGAGTAATAATTAAGTCATATCGATTTAACAAAAAAGCTGAGGCTGGCAGTGTCAATAACTGTTCTCAAGATGTGCCACAGAATCCACTGGCATTCCAGTTCTATTCACAGTGCATGAGGGGAAGTTTTGGAAAACCATTAACTTGTATACCAATGTATTTGGCAGTACATTTTGGGGGCAGATACCTTTTAGCAACTGGTGCTAGTATCAGGGTTTATGCTGAAGGGACTTGAAAACTTGAAAAATGCAATTTGTCATGCAAATAATAACCACCTCTTCAGGTAATGCACCAAAAGAAGTGATATTGAGCTATCAGCTGCAGATGACTCAAAAAGTGCAAAGACTCATCTTGCCACCTGGGACTTTTAACATGCTTTGAAATATCCACATGTGGCTGTCTTTTGCATTTTGCCCAAATGGTAAGAAAATGATAATAGTGCAGCACATAGATTCAGTAACTGTACGTTGATGATATTCTGAAAAGAAAAAGCCAGACATCTTGCCATAATTGTGAAGATGCGGCCAATGAAAATTTTCATTTAATAAAGTGGCAGCGCACTGCTCAATTCTCTAACACTTCCACTCTGTCAACCTTTTTGATGTTTCATATTCCAGCTTTTTCGATTGCACTGAGCCCCAATTACAGCATGGTCAGTGCAGTGTGAAACAAATGTGGTGATGTTGCATTAAATAAACATTGCAAGCATGTTCTGTGTAGTTGCAACAGGCCTATGCACAACTGAGCCATACATGCACCATTGACCTGCATTTGTTGGTTTAAAACTTTGGCTGGACATTTAATGCACAGAAGCATTGACAAAATTTTTAGGGTAACAGAATGAATACCAAGAAAATGTCACAGTTTCGCCCTAAGGGCGAAGCAATGAATGCGATAGCAACACAGCAATGTCATACGAAGTAAGGTGAGCGGCTTTGGTAGCAATATGAATTGTAGTAAACATGAGCTGATTAATGGTGAATTCCAATGGTAGATCCAGATCAAGTATTTCTGCTCTGTGTGGAGCAAGTCTATTCCAATGGCAGAATGGGAGCGTGAGTTGTGTGTTCCAATGGCAGATTGGGACCAGCCGCCGATTCCGGATCGCTCTGTGGAGCAAAAATATCTGCTCCGCCGAAATCGGCAGATTTCACCGGAAGTCCGCGTGACGTATTTCCTTCACCCGCCTCTGCTTCCTGTCATGGTCGCCTGTTTCCGGTCGCGGGCAGTAGACATGGAAAACATGGACCGCATGGATGCTGCGACGCGCCGTGCGCTTTTGTTCATGCTACTAGATAGTGACAGCTCCGACTCGGACACAGTCCAGTGATGATTCTACCGACACCGACAGTGAATGTGACGCTGCTGTGTGTCAACGGGCGTTTGATGTGATGTTTCGCCTGCCTGCAAAGAGGCCTAAAGTGATTGGGTTCGTCGAGGATGTCGTTCGGCGATACTCGGACGACGAGGTACCGTACAGCCCAAGGTGGTACAAGCGCGCCAACACGTGCGATGCTCGCGCAAAATACCAGAAGGAAAACAAACCCAGAGAATGCTGGGACGATGCACATGAATGGATGGATGCTATAAGCATCTCCTTTGAAGCGGTGTGGTGGGCTGCGCCACCAAGTTGTTGTTCTCCTCTCTATTTTACCTCTAGTTCAGCGCCCTCTCAATTGATTTCCGTGTACTAAGTGCCCCCGCGGGAGCGCATGCATTCCATTCGCAGATTTGGTGCGAGCTGGTGGGAGCGATCCGAGTCGGAGCGACGCGCTCCGTTTGTGATCTGGCCGAGCGCTCGCGATCTGCCATTGGAATTCAACATAAGTAAGCAGGTGTGCTGCGGCGTAAGTAGACCGACATGAAGAGAGACTCGATGACCACGAGAAGGCGCGTGTGAAACGGTGGTGTTGATGAGAAGCGCTTCCCGTGGGCAGCGCGCGTGCGAAGGGACACACCTGTAGCGCTGCACTGCCGATCCGAGCAGAATTACATGTGTAGCGTGCGTTGGAAAATGTGGCCCAACTATTACTAACTGAATGAACAAGCGTGGTGTGAGCGCGCACAAACAAACATGAATAGATCACACTGAATGACTGCAGACAACGACTGTCAAAACGCTGGCAGCAAGCCCATACGCTGCAGCGGGCGAAGGTACGTGCGGTCTATCGCTTCAACAGAAACTGAGCGGCGAATGCACAGTGCATAAAGGTCAGAGCCGTGTGGAGATAAGAGATGGTGCGGCGAGCGACGAGCGCGGTTGTTGGCAGAGTAGAAGTGCGCCCCCCCCCCCCCCCCCCCCGCTCCCTCCGGCGCTGGCTTCCCGCTTCCCTGCTTGCGCGTTGGAGAGATAAGAGACGCACGGTGCAGTCGAGCGACGAGCGCAGTTGTTGGCAGAGTAGAAGTGCCCCCACCCCCGCTCCCTCCGGCACTGGCTTCCCGCTTCGTTGCTTGCGCGTGGGAGATTGAGTGCGTTCGCTCTCCGTGATAGCGCGCGTCCCCGCACGCTTCCGCTCGGGCATACGGCGCGCGGTGAAGATTTTATCTATAGGGAACCTCACGGCGACGCCGACGCCGACGGCAGAAATCCGGTTGAAGTGTCCATATAATTGCTATCGCAATAAAATTAATCATATGTGTGCTGCACAGGATCAAATGGAGGCAAATAAGACAATAACATGGATATTAAAGGGTATGATTGACACTACAGAGCTCTGGGAAAGGTCATTAGCATAGATTTTGTTTTATATGTATTTATTTATTTATTGGTACCTCAAATACCCCTTCGGGGTTTTACATGAGGGGTGGGCATAACTAGTAGGTTATATTTTCGATGAATGCCTTGAACGATGACTGGAGTAGTGCACCGCTTCCAGTCTTTTGCTGTCTGAATGAAGAAAGAGTAACATGAGCGGTGGTGCAAGCTGGAGGGGGATAAACAGCCTTTGAATGGCTATGACGGGATGAAGTTTGATGCGCAGGTATGATGTCGGTCTGGTGAAGCAGCGAGTGATAATACTTGTAAAAGAAACATAGCCTTACTGTTTTGTGGCGGTGCTCGAGGGTTGCTAGGTTCAGAGATGACTTAAGTTCAGTGACGCTAGTGTGGCAGGAGTAGTAGGAGTGAATAAACCTTGCTACGCTATTCTGTATGGATTCTAGTGCTGTTGCCAGGTTAGATTAGTATGGGTCCCACACTGAGCATGCATATTCCATCCAGTTTGGGTCGGGCAAATGTTAAGTATGCTAGTAGTTTTACTGAAGGGGGAATAAGACGAAGATTATGGCGCAGGTAACATAGAACATGATTGGCATCATTGCTAATGTTGCAAATTGTGAAGACCAACCGAGGTTACTGGACAGGTTAACACCTAAGTACTTATAAGAAGTGACGGCACATATTTCAGAACCAGCGATAACGTATTTAGCTGAAATAAATGATTGGCGGTGGTGGAAAGTAAGTAGCGACATTTTCTTGACGTTGAGAGACATTAGCCAATTATTACACCAGGTGTCAATGATGTCAACGCCGAACTGGAGAGAAAGAGAATCAGCATCGTTAGTAATAAGATGATAGATTATGCAATCATCAGCGAACAAACGAATTTTCGAAGAACAACCTCTCGGTAAGTCGTTATATATTAAGAAGAGTAGTGGTCCTAAGACAGTGCCTTGCGCCACGCTGGAGATAATGAGTGATATATATATATATATATATATATATATATATATATATATATATATTAGATATAGATTTACATAGGCTTAAACTTTTTTATCATTTTTATGTGCAGATTACTTTCTTCCGTCGAAGAGTATGACTTAAAGAAGAATGAATGGAAGCAGCTAAACTCAATGCCGGAGCCAAGAATGGGCATGGCTGCAGTGGTGAAGAAAAAATGCATATGGCTTTTGGGAGGAATGTCCGAGAGGCCCAATGGCCCTGCTGTTTCTGAAGTTCTTCTGTATTCACTACAGCATGACAGGCAAGTTTTTGTATTTCACACCTTTCTATGCTCTAGTCTCATATTTTTTGTCCATACATAAAGGGTCTTTATTTCTAACAGCTGGACTCAAGGTATACCGCTCAGGCTACCTCGAGCCTTTTCATCTGCAACTCTCATCAATGGCAACATCTGGCTCTGTGGTGGCTGCAGAACAGCAAATGAAGAGGAGCACCCTGTCAGCATGAACTGTATTGATGTGTGCTCCAAGCACTCGGAATGGAAAAAAACTTGCAAGCTTGCAGTGGCCAGGCATAGTGCTCCTACTGCAACCATAGGTAAGGAATTGCCACTATACTATCCATGCAGACTGAAAAGTGCCCATTTGCTTTACAGGTTCATGCATATTCATCATGGGTGGCATCAACAGCCAAGAATGGGGTGTACTCTCCAAGAACACATTGATTGTTACTGACCGGAATGCCATATTATCTCCGAGCCCAATGCCTCAAGAAGTTGCTGGACACACTGCTGTCACTGTGTTGCCCTCTGCTAGTCGGCATCCAATTCCCAGCATCAAGTGGAGCAACACCATATTTGAAAGGCTTACTTGATGCCTGCTTGTGGCCACAAAAAAAAAAAAAAAAAAAAATTGCAGACATTCAGCATTCTGATGGCAACCTTAGAATGTTGCTGTTCAGTTGATTCTCATAAAAACAAACTGTTGGCAGCACATCTTTATTCTCTCTTCATTTACCACCACAGTGGTCTCCTCCAGTCATTATCCCACTAACTGTGTGTCAAATGACCTAAAATGCAGGTTATAGCATAAACATGTTAATGCATACACCTCACCAATTGGAATGCTATGTTACTACCAAGCCAGGGGCATATTCAGGGCAGGCTACATGGGGGGGGCCTTCGTCAAAACATCCAGGAAAGAAAGGGGGGATGGTTATATTGTGAGCGCTGAAGTGCTGGCATTCTGGGGAGGCATGGGCCCCCAAGATCCATCAGTGTACCAAGCTAAATGCTTCAAGCAGTTGCTATAGACACTGCTATCGCTGTGTTGTCCTCTACTAGTTGTAATCCAAGCTCCATCATAAAGTGGAGCGATGCCATATTTGAAAAGCTTGGTTGATGCCTGCATGCAGCCAAATCGAGAAAGTACTTTTACGTTCTGATAACCTTAGAGTTGATATTGGGTGCTCATTGTTCACACTAGTAAAATTTTAAAACAAACTCCTGGCATATCTTTATTCTTTCTTCATCTACCACAAAGGTGAGCCTCTTGACAAGTCACTCTCCAGTCATTATTCCATTGACTGTGCTGTCAAATGACCTACAATAAAGGGTATACAATATGTGTTAACACATAAACCTTCTCAAAATAAAAATAAATAAATGTAATAGATACAACTGACCTGGACACTATCTGGTCACCAGGAACATAAAAGGGATTGCAAACAACATCGCAGTATGAAGCATGAAGTTTGTGAAACATCTGCAACAATTTCATTTTGTTTACATAATCTTCACTCTCAAGGAAGGAAACATGAAGGATGACAATGCAGCACTGCACCTACCTGCCGGATTTCATTGTCACGAAGAGTTGTACGCGAGGTTTCCACAATTACAATGAACTTGGTTTTAGTGTTTGTCACATATCCATAAACTTTATAGTCCTCTGTGGGGTACAGCAATCCCAAGTAGAGCTCCCGAACGTCTCCAGAGCTCTTGTTTCCAGGAGATATCTTTTCTTCGACAACATCCAATGATGTGTGTATAGTATATAGAAATTTTGGTTCATTGCACGGTGTCACAGTCTTTACAAAAAGTGGAGAATTCTGCAAAAAAAACAATTACCCTAAATTAATCATGTGCCCCTCTAGGAAGTGAAGTAATGCAGGGTAAGTGCAACTCTTTATGACAAATTCTGCAGAAGCCCACAAAGTGGAGACATGTTCATGAGAGGGGTAAAAGTGCCACCCACCTGACTGTAGCTTCTCTTTCTGAGAAACCCACATGGGTTTCCTTTGTAGCTTCATGCTAGAGTCGGGTGAATGACATTTTTTTCCCCTTTCATAAATTCTATATGTATTTTTTACACCGAGTTAATTTCCTATGCCTTCGTATTGAAGCCGTATTGACCCTTATCACGGCGATCCTGTGGGCGCTGCCATGTTTGATCAAGTGGTGACACGTCCATTGCTTGCCTCAACTGCCTCCGTGTTTGCAATAGATGTGTATGACGCCGGTGCGGCTTATTAACCCTGTTTCATGAGATATCGTAGACAGTGACTGGGTGGAAGACACGAAAATTTGTCCACTTTTCAGAGAACATGCAAAAGCGCTTTCCGAGCTGATTAAGCTACATCCAAACGGCACGAGCAGCGTATATGGTGCCTGCTCTAATAACGGGGCTAATATGTATTCCAAGTTATCCAAACTTTCCGCTCATGAAGTGAATCAGGATTAGTGCGTTTGCTCTTCATTCTTTATTTGGCAAATATTTAGAAGCAGCAGCTTGTCATGTTTCTGACTCAGTAAAGTTCCTCGGTGTGGTCACCATCTGATTATTTTCTACCTAATCGCTCGCGGGTGCGCTGATATCTGATAGATTTGTTCGTGCTGCATACAATGCTTGAAACGTAGCTGTTCTGTAGATTGTAATGCCTTGTAGCAAAGATATTATCGCTAGTAACTCGCTTACTCTTGTGGACCATCACGAAACATTCACCTTCGACCATTCGTGCACTATCGGTGTAGTATCATCATTTATTAAGTGTATATAGCGCGCATATATTCAAGTGTGCGCCCATTCATTTATTGACATGCTGGCAAAAGAGTGTCCGTAAGTTTCCGTACCAGTTGGGGTAGATGTGTGTAGATACTGTGCGAAACTTACTATGACAGAAAGCGGCGCAACTCCTTTTATCATTGTTTAACGAGCGGTACTCACTCTTGCCGACGTACCAGGGCTGAAGCCCTTTCTTTGAAGGTTAGTGATACAACGCCGGCGGATAGAAGTGAGACAGATGTGCGTATGCAATTATCCCCTTGCATGCTGATGTCATAAGCTTCAAGAATTTCACGCTCCAAGGGCAAGGCGGAGCGTGAAATTCTCAAAGCTTATCACATCAGCATGCAAGGGGATAATTGCATAAGCACAATGTCTATCTCACTGATGCAGAAGGCACTAAGTTTCCTATCACAATGGCGCCAGCTACTTGAATGGTCTATCTTGCAATCAACATTGTTTTGTATGTGTTTAGACTCTTGAGCTGCGCATGCTCGCCTGGTTTTACTGGGAGACGGATTTTTCAATAAAGCACAGTTGTTAGTCCAGCCGTTGTGTGTGCCACAATTCTCCTCATTTCTTCGTCTTTTGAGTGGTTTAATTCTCAAGAATACGTTTAGCTTTAACATTCCAGAAAGGGATCTTTTCTTTTACGCTACAGTTACCTACCTATATGTATTTTATTCTGCTATAACGGATGTCAACCTACAGAGCAAAAGGCTGGGAGCCAATTCAACTTATCTACAAGCAGCATGTACATATTAATACGCCAGGTTGCAAAACAATATTATGGAACAAAATAATTGTACTCCTCACATCACCTTCTATCCACAGCTGTGTTGATCAACATATGCTGTGGATGGAAAGTGGATGCAACAGACTTCGCATGAGACCTCACGGTGAGATAAGAATCAACAAAGCAGAAAGCCTACAGAAGAAAGTATGAAAATCATTATAAAATACCGTTGACATGCCTGTGGCCCAATGACTACTTATGTGAATATAGCTAGAGATTTCTTTCCTAGCGTATGTTTGCTCATGGGCCAATGAGCGCTCCTGGAGATACGTAAGGGTCTGAATTTTTTAGAAAAGTTTGATTATTTTCTCGGTACGGCGGGACGGCCATGAAAATGTGAGCTGATCGGGGACACGAAAACGAAACTCAAGATTTAACAGTGGGAGCGAGTTGGTTCCAGACACAGCACTGTTACGCACAGATTTTGTAAGATTTTGTAGCTTCGCAAGGAGTGTTGATTGTTGTTGTAGATTCGCGGTTTTTGCCTCTACTCCTTGACGCTAGGAAACGTGACACAGCTTGACAACGAAGTGCATAAACAGCCGAACCTTAGTGCCCGCTGGTGCCTCAAGAATGAATAAACGAAGTGGGCGTTTACCTCTTTGCCGATCACAGCCACAGCAACAGCCATAGTACTTTTCTTGCAACACCTCGGATGCCCAATGCCACTCGGCTAGTGACACGCTTCTGTGTCAGTTTCTTTAACCGGGCTGTCGACGCTTCTTTATACTCACTAAACGTAATGCATCTTGTTAGTATTAAGACCTAAAAGGTGCAGCTGTGAGTTCACCGCAGTGCCACAAAAAGACAGCGCGGTTAGTGCGGTGAAATGCAGCATACAAGCGACGCGAACACATAGAGTTGCCACTCCGAAACTAGCCGATGGCCGAGCATGCGAGCCATCCATGAGCCAATTGCGACAGGAAGTGCGCAAAACTGTTGCAGCGTGCAATGTTACGAAGTCGGAAAGAGCTCAGTAAAAGCAGCATATCTGTACCACACAGTGGTCTGTATATTACTAGCAGTCCCTGACCCGTTGTTGTAACATGCATACTATGGTACTAGCATATGCACGTCAAGTCACATCATCGCTCTCCACAACTCACGACGGCTTCATCAAAGTATCAGAAGCTACTCTCGAAGGCGATTCTTTTACATGCTAATGGCGCAGGAAGCGATGGTGGGCGTCGAAACCATGGCCGATACAACGTCATGATGGCCATGCTTTGAACAGAGTGGGCACAGGCGCAGCCAGATCGAAGCCCAGCCAAGCAAACGCGGCAAATACGCATCCCAGTTTTACGTGAAATCAGGCAAAACTAGAGAGCTAAAATGCGCGCGGATGCAAAGTTGGATTAGAAGTGTCTTCTTGACCTAATTTTCGCAGTTACTGATTTGACAAATCAATGGAGAAAGTAAATACATTTTTGTCGGTTTGCCTGGAAAACGACTTAACAGGAGTGCGTAATTTATTGACAAATGGTCAGTGCTTTTTCTCGTGTCAGTTGTGTAGATTTTTTCGCATAAAAAAAAAAAACAAAAAACGTTTTTACTCTTACAGGTATTCTAGTTGATGCTCAGGATGCAGAAGGCACAACGGGGTTGCAAATTGCAGCTACGAACGGGTACAAAAAGTTGGCCGAACACCTTGTGGAGCAAGGCGCTGATGTTAACCTCACGAACAGCTGTGGTTGGACACCGCTTATGCATGCTGCGCAGCATGGTCAGGTGTCTGTAGTAACATTGCTATTAAATTACGGTGCGAGCGTAAATGCTACCAGCCTCTTAGGTTAGTGTTTTTCTCTCTCCAGTCAGGCATGTAATTCTGAAACCGCAGCTTTACTACGAAAATTTCGGCTTTTAAAAAGTAATTCATTGCATGTATACATTTCATTCCTGAAGAAAGTAAGTTGACGTTATTAACTAGTTTTCCAGGTTTAGCACAACCATTTGCCGATATTTTGCCATATGGTGTGGGATGAAGTAAAGTGTGCTAAGTCTGCATGAATTCACACTGCATGTCACTTTTATACATAAAGCTGTGGCATACAGAACGTTGTTTGTTTGTTTGTTTGTTTGTTTGTTTGTTTGTTTGTTTGTTTGTTTGTTTGTTTGTTTGCATGCTTGCTTGCTTGCTTGTTTGTTTGTCTGTTTGCCTTTGTACACGCCCAAAAAGGTGGAGTTGAGAGGGTTGGGAGAGGCAGGGGTGCCAGGGCAGCCGTCACAGCTGTGTATCACTGTGCATGCTTATGTTTCTCTGAACAGGTGCTGGTGCACTAGCATTGGCTGCAGCTGGTGGTCACCACTCAACCGTCTGCCTCCTGCTGGAAGCAGGAACAGATATTGTAACCAGTGCTTCCCATTCTGGCTCGAGACTTGCTCCTTTAGCTGCTGCTGCTATCAATGGACATGTGTCAGTCATTGGTGTCCTTCTTCAGAGGGGGACCTCTGTCAACCAGGCGCTTCTAGCAACTGGTAAATGACCTCACTGCAGTTCCAAATCCTTCATGTATTCATTTATTTTCTGAAGCTGGAATATGAGAGGCACAAGCAGATAACTGATGTAAAGGCCTTGTCACCAGATTAATCTATACGTGTCTTCTGAGGTGCTAAATTAACTGACCAGTCCTAAATGAAATGCTTGTCAAATTGACCCAGGACTGGAATATGAAAGCTGAACTGCATGCATAAATAGGTGGAGTCCAGAACACCTGGGACATTTTGTCACCAATAATTTCTTGTGCCAATAGGCCACACATGACCATTGCACATGCAGAGCTTCGTCATGGCGGGAACAGCACATTATGGTGCTATGGACAGCTCTTAATAAAAAAAACTGCTGGATTCCAGAAATTCTGATTCCCTTAACCCTCCTACTGTGAACAGTGGTTATGTGAAAGGCCTGGTTACAACTCTCGTTATATATTCTGGTCCAATAGCGAGCACCTTCTTTTTTTGTGGTTTCATACTGCACTGATAGCAAGAGCCGGTGTGAAGCTTTTTTTTTTTTTTACCGAAAATGTTGAGTCCTACTTAGGAATGGTTCATTACAGTTGAAAGCCGGCCTTGAATAATGGTTAGAGTGCTCGGCTTGAAGTCACATAAGCAGTGGCTTGATTTGCCACACCAATGCACAATTTTCAGTTTTATCAGAATCGTTCAAAATTCCTGCAAACAGATAGAGATGGTCGGCGCCTTTCCTAGCTCATAATTGCTGTTTGCAGTAAAGCAAAATTATCACACATAGATTCTTGACTTTTCCTACTGTGTGAGCAAGCCACACCATAAGGAAAAGCCGTATTACCATTTTTTTTACCTTTCAGTTCAACGCTATGTGTCAATGGCTTGCATTACTCTAAGGGAGCTGTGCTCAAGGATTAAATTTGGACATCTCCCGATTGTAAAATTTGGAATTTGTATTAAAAATTTTTAAGCATTTTTTTCCCATTGTTATTATGCAAAAAAAATGAAAAGACAATTTTTTTTTTTTTCGCCGGCCTTTCCAGCTCCAATTTCCACAATAGTCATCATTGTAAATGTTTTGCTCGAATTAAAAAAAAAAAAATGATAGATCCAAATCTTTCAAAAAGAAAAGGACCATTTGACATCCAACTTAAAGTAGCTGAAAGTAGAAGTGCCTCATGAGCAATTTCAGGAAGCCTTGCAGTATTTTAATTGTGCGGAACTAAAAGAGCTCAGTGCTTTGGATATGTGGATGTAGATATTGCCTGTTTTTGTGAGAAGGATGTTGTTGCACTCTGCATTTTTTTAAAGCATGCTCAAGATCAGATATGAAACAAAGGTGAAAACAAAGTGTCAGTGAAAATGCAAGGTGGGTCTGCCTGCACCAGGTACTATATTGACAAAAAAGATGGGAGTATTTATCTGATATCAGAAAAGATGCCAAAAAAAAAGAAACGTGTCCATTAAATGGACACTAAATAAAAATAAGTTGATGTAAATTGAAAGATTAGGCTTCTATTCTGTAATAACCAATTCATCATTCGTTGCGCACACCATTGGCATAGCCAGAGGGGGGGGTATTGGGTGGTCAAAACTCCCCTCCCATCTCCCCACTTTTCCACGGAACAGAAATTTTTAAGGTGGCGCGCTCAGATAGAGCGACATGGATGAAAGGGATAACTTGAATGTGTGAAAGCAAGGCAAGGGCTAGAGGCAGTCCGAAGAGAGGGGGGTGGGGGGTGTCATGGGGGTGATCTTCTCTCCCATGCACAGAACATTGAGGCCCCACTAATGGCGCACCTCTACATCATTAAGGATCGTGTTAACCCTAACTGCTGAGGGGGGATCAGTGCTAAAAATTCCACACACAGGTAATGGGACAAGCGCGTCTATAAAACTTCAAGACATTGTTGCTCTCCACCAGGAATTTGTGTCATCGAAGAGCTTCTCATTTTTGGTACTTGACCGAACCGTCAACCATGCTACACAGAAGAAAGGCGTTCCAAAAATATTGTGACTTGCTTGTCTATAGAAACGCATAATAAAAAACCCCTCCCCCTTTTTTTCCCCTTCTTTTTCTTTCCCTTGTCTCTGACTTTCATTACATTAATAAACTTGAGAAGAGCTTGCTGTTAGGCCAGTTTGTACATGCTGTTAAGAATGAAAACAGTGCAAAAAACGGGACAAGAAGGAAAGACCTACAGAACGCTGATTGGCGCACGGCAAAATATATCAAGGACGTGGGTGCTGGGCCAGGGAAACTAAGAAACAGCCACAACAAACAGGTGGGAGGGCCGGTAGGTGAAAAGCCTCGAAGACCATGCAAAAACAGAAATATAGGAATGTTAGGGGCCGCAGCGTCATTCAACAACCCGGTGAATGTTAAAGAGTGCGACAGTGGCTAACGGAAAATAATTTTAAGAAGAGGAGTGGCGATGATTGATAGGAGGAGAGGGGGGGGCGCACATAAAGGGCGTTAAGAATGAAGTTGTCGGATTATTATGGACATAGGGAGAGCGTTTGGCCACTGCCCGATCGCTCAACACCTTAAGGCCGTGGCCAGTCACCTAGCTGAGGTTACCTACCCCGTCATAACACTTGCTGCGGAGAGCCCATCCTAGCTAAATGTCTCTGTAATTTCAGAATAGCCTGGTGTTGGGAGACATGACACTTTCAAATCTCTCGGAGCTACTGGCCCTTATTTTACTGCGGATGCCGTAATTTTCACAGGCTTCTAAACAGGAAGCAGCCCTGCTTCGACTGTCTGCCTGATCAATTCCCGAGTGGGACCAAATAACAACATGTGTCACTTGATGACTCCAATACCATGATTGCAAGTTACTTCCAAACTTCGCTTCAAACAAGTCAGACAGCAGGTCACCGAAAGTGAGTGAAACTTGTATCATATGACAGTATCGAAGTTCAAACGCAAAGCTTTGTTCCTGTATTTTTAAATCTAGAATAATATAGCTTGCCCACAATGCCAAAAGCACAATTGATAAGCGATTTGCAAAATAGTGCCCGCCCTCTAACATATGTAGCCATGGATGTACCATTCATTAGAAGATCTGGCTGGAAAACGACGGTTATCTCCATTGTTACCTGGGCTGCAACAAGTCTGGGCTGCAAAATGCAACCAAGAAGACATACGATAGTGCACTGCTTTGTTTTTAATTGCCCCGTTCTTAGCGTTGTTCGTTTTCCTAAGTCATGTACCAGCTATAGGTCATCAACATATACATTATATAAATGCATCAATTCGTAAAAAAAATTTAATCTTTTAATATCATCATTTTTTTTTAATAGCATAAGGATGATAGCATAATTTGATGCGTAGTGGCTGCACACTTTAGCAATAAAAAACTTTTCCCAGTAGTTAAGCAAACTTGTTTCTGTAATGCAAAGATGTGCATCCTCGTTAAAGCATTCTTGTCTGGAGAGTGCTAGGAGTTTGTCTTTGTGTGGTCTACAACCTCCATATATACACACACACATATATATACATATATATGTATATATAGAGAGAGGGAGGGGGAGGAGTGGTAATTTTCAGCGGAGAACCCTCCCCCCCAAAATTTTTGGCTACGCCACTGGCGCACGCTAAAAAAAAAGTTTACATTGTTTAGGGCGTATGTTGTCCCCAAAAAATAATCATCTGTCTTAATTGTTCCTTTCTTGAAAACTCTGCACTTGCTACTTTCCTCTCAAGAATGCTATGTTATGCTGATAACACACATGCTGTTTGTGACCTTGAAGTACAGGGTGCACAGCGTTACAGAAAGAAAAGGCATGCAGGATAGATTATGATTATTGTTTGGGGACAAGATAAACCCCAAAGGGTGCAAACTTTTCTTAGAGTGCAAGAATGGGGCTTTTGTAAGCAATAAAATAAAATTGGAAAGTCGAAGGGGTGCCACCTATTTTGGACTACAGCACCTTTCATGTGATGTCAGCACTGACTGATTCACAGTGTGTGTAGAGAGAGGGAGGTCGCATGACGATTATGTCAACTCATCCGTTTTGGTGCTGGCAGTTAAAATTGAGTAGCAGCAGCGATACCTTCAGTAGCAATTTCCTGTGCAACAAGCTCATATGTTGTCACACAGAAAACGATTACTATGGAGCTTTAGATGAATATTCAATCAATCTTGCTGATCTTAATATTTTTAAATAGTGTCCCTTTAAAGGGAGTTGCAGTGGTTAATGTAGTACATTTGTTTTGGTGAAGTGTCGGTGAATAATAGGAAAATTAATTTTAATTAGGCTTGTCTTGTAATTTAATACCTGTAACACTAGTATTACTGTATTTTTAAATTTTCTGCCTGGGTTGATTGTTTTTTTTATATATATACAATTGCATGTTGCATGTTGAAGCCCTACAGCTGTCAAGTTGGGTGAAGGTTTACCCTACAAGTCATGTAATAAATCTATTACCCATTGGCTGCCTTTACTGCTAAATGAAAAGCAGCTTGGCTGTTGAATTGTGCACCGGTCCAAGAACATGAGGTCACAGCATATGGCTGTCCATTGCTTAGTGCTGGTGCCATAATAAGGCTAGGCTGCTGCATGCATATTGCAGGCACAACTCCTCTCATGCTGGCTGCAAGCAGTGGTCACCTTCGTGTAGCACAGATGCTCAAGGACCATGGTGCTGACCCAAACCAGCAGGATTTCTATGGCAAAACTGCCTTGGATGTCGCCACAGCATGTTCAAACATGGAAGTAGCTGAATACCTTCGAAGCATGACACAAATGACGTTAAACCAAGGTAGTACAACTTTGTGCAGAAGCCACCAATGTTTCTGCAAAACAAGTCACATGATTGCTTGTGTGAACAATGAAGTAAATTTTAGTTTAATCGATGTGTGTTACTCGATCATCTGAAAAGCTTTTATGGATTTTCATGTAAACTTGATTACACTAAGATTTTATTTTGCATAGAGGCAACGTTTGTACGGGCTTCAGCAAATATATATTTCCTTTTTGGTTTCTCTAAAGTTCCTCTAACAAAAATGTTGTCACTCTTGGTAAAGACAGTGATACAGTATATGCACTCACAATAATGCATGTCATGGCTCTCACCTTTAAGACATTCAATTAATGTCTTTGCCTGCCAGATATGCAACTGCTCAATTGCTGTCATCAAACACAGTCTCCCTGATTTAGATAAACTTTCTGTGCTAGTTCATGACAGCACTGTACACAAGTTCAAAGTCAAAGGCAAAAATAAATGCCAGCCACAAAAAAAAAAAAAAAAAAAAGAGAGACGTTCGCATTTTGCTTGTGCACATTTTCTTATGCCAAAATCTGGTGGACAAATGCAGCAATGTATAAGCCTTGTCATCTGTTATGACTGGATATTTTCGCTCTGTGATTGAGTAAGTATTGCAGATGGGACGTTTTTCATTGGAAAAAGTGCAACACATATAAAAGTTACCCAATTAAAAGAAATTTACCATGATTGCAGAAGTGTTTAAAAACATTGACAACAAGTGCTTCCTGCAGACCTCCTGACACCTAAAGTGACTTTTAATTTGTTAAAAAAAAATGGAAATGCCTCTGCCTGTGTGCAATTCAACAAGTGCATTGCCTCGCCGTCCACAACACTGCTTGCACAATGCGTGCACTTTCAAAGTGGTAACTGCAGGAGTATCAAGAACGTGTGTAGAACTGGTTCCTGCACTATGTCAACACCGATTTGTGGTACTGTGCACTCTAACATCAAGTACAAGTGCGCTGCACCCCCCCATGCACTAACTATAACAATGAGTGTGCCCTAAACTGTGTGACCTTGGTAGCATGTATAGAAGCCTAGATTCAGGAGTTCTGTTTTGGCAAGTTGTCGCAACATATTGCAAGTGTAAACAGTGCGAAAATATGACAAAGATACATGTAAACTCAGTTGCACAATTAAAGGGATGGTGAGCCTGTGGTTTAAAATTTATCTTGTTTTCAATAATTATAAAAGACCTAATACAGCACAGTCCACTGTAATGAATCGTAAAATCTATTTGTCATAACCCTATGTATATTATGTTTTGGATAATTGGTTTTGGACACACAACGTAGCAATATAAAGCGTCCAGGGTCGATATTTTGTATCGATGCCTTTTCGATGCTAAGCGCTTTTCGCGCTTGGTCAGTGGTCAGAGCGACGGTCCACTCACGTTATCAACGGGATCAGCCGGCTGTGAGTGGTGGATGATAAGATTAGTATAGAATAAAGCATAACGCATCGCTACAAAATACCGGCCCAGTGCTAAGTCTGGTATAATTATAAGTGAACTGCGCTGTCTTTTCTGGTTATCCTACAAGATTTCTAATAAAACACTAGGTGCATGAGCTCATTGATTAACTTCATCTTGTTTGCTTCTTACAGAGTACAACCCAACCATAATTGATGTCTTCAAAGCTATTGCAGAGGGTAAGTTACTCATCTGCCATCATAGGTCGGGAGTGTGGTAGAATACTCACTCACACTCACTCACCATAATTTTTTCCAGGCCCCGCACTCACTCACTTTCACACTCACCTCCACTCACACTCAGAGCACTCACTCGCACTCGCACTCACTTCCACTCACACTCACTGGCGCTCACTCGCATTCGCACTCACCTCCACTCACACTCACAGACACTCACTCACACTCGCACTCACCTGCACTCACTCACACTCGCACTCACCTGCACTCACACTTACTGGCACTCACTTGCACTTGCACTCACCTGCACTCACACTCACTGGCACTCACTCGCACTCGCACTCACGCACACTGGCACTCACTCACACTCGCACTCACTTCCACTCACATTCACTGGCACTCACTCGCACTCACCTCCACTCACACTCATTGGCACTCACTCGCACTCACCCCTTTGAAATGAGTGCGAGTGTGAGTGGAGTGTACTCATGAGTCACTGTGCCGATCTATACCGCTCACAATTCGTGTATATTCATAACGAGGCTTCCAATTTAGCACCTGTTTCATCTGGAGTGCACCAAGGCAGTGTTTTGGACCCAGTTTTATTTTTAATATACATAAAAGATTTGCCTTCCCGATTACATGGTAACATCCGTCTATTCGCTGACCATTGTATTTCGTTCCGCGAAATTAATCGCAGTGATAATCACCATATACAAAATTCTGCCTTTTCTTGGTGTCAGGAGTGTCCGATGACTCTAAATGCCCAAAAATCTGTAACGCTAACAGTAAGAAAGAAACAGATATCCGAGTTTACTTATATTATTAATGAAACACCTCTTACTTGTGCATTTCAGCTTAAATATTTAGTTGTCACTTTAACATACGCTCTCCGATGGGAAAGCCATGTAAAAAAAATAACCTCAAATGAAAATCAATGTACATGCTGAGCACTAAAGCGACTCTTCTTTCTGAGAAGACACCTTCGTCTTGCACCCCCAGATAAAATTTGCTGGCCTATAAAATGCTTGTTCGAACAGTGCTGGAGCACGCCAATATTGTTTGGTTTCCGTACACAAACGAACTCATTGCAAGAATGGAAGGGGTGCAGAGGAAGGCAATAAGGTTCTGTTTTAATAAATACAAGTTAACGGATTCATTGACTGAAATATTTAAGAGAGATGGTTTATTAACACTGCAATGTAGAGTAAAACTAGCACAACTAAAGTTTTCGTTTCAATTTATTCATGGTGACAGAAACATTGACGTCCGCCCCAACCTCTCTCTGCCCATCTCTCTGTCATTGACATTAGACGTGTGCATGCTTGCCGCCCATGCTCGCTAAGCTCCCCTTCGGTCGGATTGAGCCAAAAGAGCAGGAAATAGAGGGAGAGATTGACTGTCCGTATACTTAATTAACCACTTAACGCCGAAACAAACACAAAAGGGAGAACAAAGTGGTATCTATCATTGCATCTTCGCTTTTTCTCTATGTATGCGAGCGTGCGTGTCTGTTACTCTGTGCTAACTTGGCTATAGTCCCTCTTCCGCTCTGCCTGTTTATATAAGGAGCCTGTACGTGTAAGTTTAAGAGGGAAGCAGAAACAAAATGAGGAGCCATTCCACCTTCTGAAGGCGGATGACCAGCGAAGGTGTAGCAAATCACACGGTATTAGGCGTCTTCACTCAGTGGAAGTCATGGCAAAATTTTCCAGTCATGATTTAGTTATGTCTGCCATCAGCGCTCCACCCCATACATATTCCTGGCGTATTAAATAAAATGTCGCAGTTTCGCCCGAAAGGCGAAGCTTCGATTGCGATAGCAAATTATTAGAGAGCTATACGAAGCAAGGATAGTAGTTTATTGGGCCGTATAAACTTCTAAACATTCGCCTACTAACTAAATAGACAAGCACGGTGTCACGCGCGCACTGGTAAACATGAACGCATCTCGCTCGATGACCATGAAAACTCGCTGTCAGAACGCTGGAGTAAGGAGGCGCAGCTATAGCCGCGAGCGAATTGACTTTTGTGCCGCCTCTCGCTTCAAAGCGAACTAAACGTCGAAAACACAGCGCATACGAAGTTACCGGCTCTAGTTGAACATTGTTCTCGTCGCAAATCGCTTTGAAGAAGAGGCCCGCACGGGCACGCACTTTTTCCACGTCGCAGATCGCTTTCGAGATACGACACCCACGCGGCGGCCGCCGGAGCAAGACGACCCTACCCCCCCTCCCCCTCCCAACCCCCGTGCCTGACGCTCGACAGAAGCAGTGCGCTTCCGCTCCGCCTTTTCCCTCACGCGCGCGAGATCGAGCAGCAAGTGTCGGCTGACCCTCGCAGGCTTGCACTCGCACACGCAGCGTACCACCGGCACGCGGCGACGATTTTACCGTGTTTGGACGGAACCTCACAACGACGTCCACGACCACGGCAGAAGTTCGCTTGGAGTGTCCATATAATTGCTATCGCAATATAATATATCTGCTCATTTCATTATACATTGTCTCACTCATGCCTGAACCTTGGATTATTACGACCTTAGTGAGTGGTTTCTATCTTGGCGTGCACAATCTGCTCGCGCGATAAGTCATCACCGCGAGTGAGCTTGTACACACAACGTGCCTCCATTTTTCCGCAAGCAAGGTGAACTGATATCACCTCTGCTTATCGTTCAAGCACTCACCACGTTCACACTCACTTCCATTCACAAGCACTCACTCATGTTCACACTCACCTGTACTCACACTCACGTTCACACTCTCCTCTATACACCCAGAAGCACTCACCACGTTCACACTCACAGCACTCAGTCACATTCACACTCAGCTCCACTCACACAGCACTCACTCACATTCACACTCATCTCCACTCACACTCGCAGGCACTCACCATGTTCACACTCAATTCCATTAACACTCATTGGCTCTCACCTCCACTCACACTCACTGGCACTCACCTCCACTCACGCTCACTGGCACTCACTCACACCACTGGCACTCACCTCCGCCCACTCACACTCACCCTTCACTCACACTCACTGGCACTCACTCACACTCACCTCCACTCACACTCACCGGCACTCACTCGCACTCACACTCACTCGCACTCACTTCCACTCATACTCGCACTCACCTCCACTCACACTCACTTGCACTCACTCGCACTCGCACTCACCTGCACTCACACTCACTGGCACTCATTCGCACTCGCACTCACCTCCACTCACACTCACAGGCACTCACTCGCACTCGCACTCACACTCACTCGCACTCACACTCACTCGCACTCACCTGCACTCACACTCACTGGTACTCACTCACACTCGCACTCACCTGCACTCACACTCGCTGGCACTCACTCTCAATCGCACTCACTTCCACTCACTCACTGGCACTCATGAGTGAGTGCGCCAACCTATGTCTGCCATTCAAGCTGCAGTATGCATGCAGGACATCCTAAATAAAAGGAGCCAAGCTCTGTGTAACAAAACTGTAATGTTCATAACCTACACCCTAAACTATAGAACATGTAGACAGGCAAAAAAAATATCTGCACACACAAACAAAGCACACAAACAAGAACATAAAGAAAATCATGCATAAACATATGCATGATTATGATGTTTTCATGTACACATTGCAATTATTATGTTTTTCTGATTGCTTGCACATGTGTACGTGTAAATATGTGTAAATGTAAGCAGTCATTTTGCATTATACTTTAACTCTACATTATGCTGTGCTTAAAACACAAGCAATAATTAAAAATTTTTTTTCTATTGGCAGTCACATTGAGCAGGTGTTTCTTTCTAATGGTAGTAGTACTGCCGAAGTCATAGCATTACAAGTTCTTATTACAATATACCAAATATGGCACATTATCACATGTATCATGGCTGCCTGCTTATAGCAGACGGCACGCAGTATGTGCTGTGAGCACAGCTTTTTCACCTTAGTTGTAATATGCTGAAATGCTTGAGTTAAAATGTTTTTTGGACACTGCACACTAGTGAGCGTAGGAGCTCAAATTTTGTTTGAAAGGTGGAAAGAACATGTTAGGGTGGTTCGACGTAGTGAAGTTCGTTGTTACTTTAAAGCAAAGCTTTCTTTACCTACCACCTTGGTGTTTTGCATGGGTCATCGGTCAGTCACCACTTTCTCGCTTGATAGGCACGCAGGCCAGGCTCCAGAAAACTGGCTTATATAGCACTGCATGTTGACTGTCAAAGTAGTGCCAGTGAACACACGTCTGTTCTCTGTTATCACACAATTGCAACATAAAACTCGTACATATAATGTTAACTCACGGTTTCTTTAAAGTACAAAGATTTTTTAATGTAATAGCATGTAATATTCAGTGGCTTGTTTGATTTTAATACACAGTCAACGCCCATTACGACAGATACACATACAACATACTTTCGGATATAACAGACAATTCCTCTCACATGGTTTGGTCTGCCTATGTTATCAATGCAACAAATTTCGCTCTTAACAGACCCGGCTATGACGGACTATCGAGTACAATGGACAAATTTTGAGGCACATTTTGTCTAGATGGTGTAAATACAATGTACCTTGCTGCGGTGATGCGTACATGCAGCAGTGATCTGCATGCAACTATTTTCGGCCACTCATGGAATGTGCAAAAATACATTTTTCTTAAGGAACGAACAAACAGTGGAAAGCTTCCCACAATGGCGTGCTGCGAAACGCCCAGTGAAGAGTTTTCGCATCAACAATGCAAGCAGCTAGTCGTGAAAAATCCCCGCACCTCCACCAAAATGTTATGGGTAGAAAATATATGTATTTACAATATATACAGTTAGAATGTTGTAGCTCTGTGGCCAGGGTAGCACCATCAACCGAGCTCCGAGCCACTTCAGCCTCTTCACCAACCAACGCCATTTGGTCCAGAGCGATACAAACGCGTGCGTGACATTATTAAGACAGATACCTATCACTGTTTTGTATAAAAACAGTATTCGATGTTTGTATCAACTCGAGCCGGGCACTCAGCATAGTGGGGAGCTGGCCATTAACCTTGCCATTGTGCGGGTGTATATCTGCTCTAGTGCAGAAAAACGGCCATTTGTCGGTGACTAGCATTTGCAAAAAAGTGAACAGCAAGGCGCCGTGCCGTGTGGTTGTACAATTATCGTGCAAACCCATTCATCTGCTATCTATTTATTTTAATTTCAATGTTTTCACCATTTTTGTGGTCACCTTTGGGTATATGCGAAGTTTCGCCATTTCGCAACATACGTACCATGGCCCTCATTTTGGATTGAACACACTTTGGATATATGATGGACTTGTTTTGTTGGAATATTACTGTGCGTTGTAACAAGCATCGATTGTATTTGGACTGGCCTATTCTTCAGCAACGGGATATATGCCATCATATGGTCCAACTCATAGCATTAAATTTTGACCAACAAAGTAGTGTCAGTGAGTGCACCTCCGTTATGCGTAAAAAAGCAGTAAATCATGACATAAAAGTATACATGTCAGCTCATGTGTATCTCTAAAGCATACGGACCTCTAAACAGAATACCAGATGATATGCTATGGATTCTTTTTCGTAAATTTCTTATTATTTAGGCTATCACACTTTTGGACTGCAGGGTAGGTGCCCATTCTTGACATAGGTATGTTAAATTGTGACTGAAGGGTTATAGAACGCTTAGAAATATTCAGATATGTTGTACTTCTCTGTGCCTATACATTTCTCATCACCATTCTTCCCTCGACAACCATCATATATCGCCTTCATCCTTGTGACCTTGCTGTGTCGACTTCTCACACTGTGCATTCTGCTTATTTGGTGTTTGGATTTTGGCGTAGCTTGTGAGAAATGGTGTAGTGCATTGCATGATATTCAAGTTAGGGACCTGCGCGGTACATAAATATAATTATTGCACGAGGTTGCATCTGTCATAGAATGAAAACAAACATAAATGTATACATCACATTTAGTCGTACAGTAGACTTCCGTTAATTTGACTCTGGTTAGTTCGATTTTTCGGTTAATTATCGCAACCGAAGGTCCCGGCGGGTGCCCATGCATTTCTGTGGAGCCAAACGTTTGTTATTTCGATCCGAAAATTGGAATTCTCCGGTGACCCCAATAACCACCCCAATAGTGGTAGCGTCTGTCTCGGCAGAGCTTAGGGGAAAGTGAATGTGTTGAACATACATCATTTCCTGTCAAAAGCGCCTATTTTCGGGTTGCCTTAGGAATATTTTCAAGCAATAACGGTAGCTCAGAATGTCTGATTACGGTATGTACCCGATTCTAATGTACGCCTTTTGTATGGCAAGAAAAGTGGGCTGAAAATTGCCTGCGCGGTGCAATCAGATATGAAGTCAAAACTGTCTTCACGCCATTTGTATGCTTTACAGCTTAACATGGCTGTATTGCGGCGAAGCTGACTTAGGAAACCGGCCTCCATTCTAAATAATCGGATGCGCGTTAGATTTCTACTTTGGTTAGAAGCTTTAAGTCATTTCTACATCAGTTTTCTACTTCAGACACATAGAAAGTTAGTGTGCGTCTTATTCGGAGACATATTAAACTCGAGCAAATATTGCCAAATGAATCAGTGGTGTGTTCTGGCATTTTTTCTGCATCTTCTTTCATTCGACCCATCGGATAATTCGATCAATTTCGTCGGTCTCATCAGGATCGAACTAATGGAAGTCGACTGTACAGCATTTTATTAACTGCTTCATTAACAATTTGCTTTACGTAGATTCAAATGTGTGCATTGCATCTGCATAATTTTGCTATTTCTAAACGCTGTTTCATGGTCAGTTAATTGTATTTTCCTAATGGTTGACCCTATTGGAACTTTGGTATGCTGTGCTTGAGCAGTATTCTTCTATTTCTTTATTTTTTCAAGGCAACTTGAAGGAATTGAACAGAATCTTGAAGGAACATCCATCTTGCACCAACTGGTGCCACCTAAAGAAGGGCACCACTCCCTTAATGCATGCAGCCATATTGGGCTGTATGGATGCTGTCACACTTCTAGTAAAAAATAACGCTGATCTGGAGATGCAAGACTACTCAGCTGGCTGGACAGCACTCATGCATTCTGTATATCATGGGTATCATGTGGTATTCAGTGTTACACTTTTTTTTTGGGGGGGGGGTTCCACTTCTGAAGGCATGCCTCTCTTTTTCTTTTTCAACAGGCATGTCAACATTGTTCGCTACCTCATTAGCTCTGGTGCTGACATCTGTGTGGAAGCTTTCAATGGTGCCACTGCTCTTGATATTGCTTGTTATCTTGGTCAGTGAAGCTTGCAAGGTTACTTTTGCATGTGGCAGAGAAGGTATTATGGATGTGAATGTCTTCGCTTTCATTTTATTTATAGAGAACGGAGATGCAAAAATCATGCGAATACTGGCTGACCAGACAGTTGCCCGCATGTCAACACCGCCAATAACAGGGAACGAGAGGTACCCAGTGAAAGCAATGTCATTTTTGGAGAACTTTGATTACTGAAGCTACTATGTATTGTCTGCAACTGCTGGTCATTGACTGAACCGCTAAATAACTTTCAGAACACCAAGTGATTCTCAGCACTTGAAGGCACTTAAGGTGAGCAACCTATAATTATTTCTTTTTAATTATTATTCAGTTTTGGTCTCACGGTAGTACAACCATTAAGTCGCAAGCTGTGCCATCAGTTGCATTTTTATAGTGTCAGATAAAACAATTATATGTTCTTTTGATGAGCTACTGTATGCATGGCTGTGTATGATTTATGTTGTGAACAAACTGATGAAAACTAAAATTTATAGTTGTGTCGAGAGTAGCAGAAGTTGTTACAAGCCTGTCATCCATGCGAAATAACTCTTTACCTAATTAATGGCAAAGAAACATCATACATGGAACTGTTGCAACTGATATTTAAGGATGGCTCCGTAGCGTGATGAACTAAAAGCACCTTGACTGGGATTGGGGCATGTGATGCGATTTCTTGTATCTCAAGCTGATGTAGCTCTTATATTTTCTTCATTTGTATTTTTTATGTGTTATAAATAGGGCTGGATTGGTCATGTAACACAGAAGTTGACACCGTGGAAAGGTAGACAGCTAGTGCAAAAAAGTGTCAGTCAAGCAGCCAACCTGCCTAGCTCTTTGGCTTTGGACCTGCAGTCACTGAGCATATCGCCAAGGCACAACACTATGCCTGCTTTAGATATTTCCTTCACATCTCCAGAAATAGTAAGTAGAAAAAAATCGCAGTGCAAGACCCACGGCTTCTATTCAACTAGCTGTGCAGTCAAATGTTTGTACAGAGAATAAATATATAATGAGAATCATAAAACAAAGTGTTTTTGACTACCTTTGTGGTATATTTAGACAGCTTTTGTTTAATTTAAGGAATAAGCTCTGGGGGACAACCAAGCACCCCTAGTTTGCCTTAGCGTGCAGCATGCAGCATGTCCCCACCATGCTAGCAGAACATTTCACAAACTCAATTGGTAGGTCTTTATGCACCACCAGCAAGCTCATTCTTTCACACTGTAATTTCTGAATGGCATATGAAGAATTGGATGTAGGGTTGCTGTTGCAGATATTTCAGCTTCACTCTTGTAGCATGTTTCAGCTCACTAAATGGCATGCAACTACAGCATAACTGCATGGTAGTTACTGTATGGCCCACTTTTAAAGGACTACTGACACATACTTCCAAAGCTGTAGAAACTCTACTACACATTTCTTACACATAGAAGGATCGCAGTAAGTATGAAGGTTGGGAAACACTTACAAGATATGTATCTTAATTCAATACTAAAGTCGTCTTGAAATGCTGTGTAGCAAAGCTGAATAAGTGCAGCGTCACACTTATATGTATGCACTGCGCATGACCCACTGCGGCACTACCTTGTATATATACTCATGTTCATTCTTACAATAAAGTTGTTCATTGCCTGACCCCGACTCGCACACATGGTGGCAGCGATTCACTATCACTATGTCGGCCCCGTCAACGCTGATTCCCCCGACGAAACCACTGGACCCGTTAGCAGACGCATGGCTTGGATGGAAAACTTGGAAATGTACATTGTTCTCTACGGCTACCCAGTTATGTAAGCAGCCCAAAGAAGTCCAAGCAGCAACGTTACTTGTAACAGTTGGAGAAGAGGGCAGGAAAGCTTACAGCGCCTTCAAATTTGAAAATGAAGCGGATAGGAACAACGTCGACATTTTGCTTCAGAAATTTGAAGAATTCTACAAACCAGTGACAAATTTGACGTTTAATGAATTTCGTTTCGGATCAAGAGACCAAAAGCAAGGGGAGTGTTTCAGTGACTGGCTAACAGAGCTCAGGCTTTTAGCAAAGAACTGCGAGTTCGGGGACCTAGAAGACTGTTTGCTCCGTAGCCGAATCATTCTGGGACTGCGAAACAAAAGCTTGCAGGAAAGGCTTATTTCCGAGAACCCGTCATACAGTAAGACCATTGAAATTTGCTGGGCCCAGGAACTGGGAAAAGAGCTATTTAAAGAAATCAGTGAAGGTACAGAAGCAGCACATGCCACAGTAATTGAAGCAGTCACCACAGAAAGGAAACAGTGTAGTCATTGTGGCTATACCACTCACCGTGGTGAAACATGCCCGGCTGAAGGAAAAACATGCAAAAAGTGTGGTCGGCATAATCACTTTGCTCAAGCATGTAGATCGTCGGTGCGGCGATAAACCAGAGGCGTTAAAGACGTGCTGCGCGAGGTACAAGCAGAAGAAGATGATTTCTTTTTACAAGCCCTGACTGTCAGTGCAGTCGATGCATCAGATCATTGGAGTGCAACAGTTGATATTGAAGGCCGCAAGTTCACGTGCAAGCTAGACACAGGTGCTAACTGTTGCGTCATTTCAAGCAAGGATGCTTGTAGCTGTAAAAAGCCCGTAGCTTTTTCGTCACGGACACTCACAGAGGCACAGACAAGATACACTCAAATAGAAAAAGAAACTCTAGCTATTGTTCATGGATGCACCAAATTTCATGACTACAAATTTGGACAGCATGCAGTAACAGTTGAAACTGACCACCGCCCCTTAGTGGCGATATTCAGTAAGCCGCTATACCAGTGCCTGCTACGTCTGCAACGTATGCGCCTAACTCTACAACGCTATCCTATCAATGTGACGTGCAAGCCTGGCAAAGAGCTGTTCCTCGCTGACGCCTTATCAAGGTTTCCTAGTAAAAGCTTCATGGAAGAAAACGAGCAGTTTCAAGTCAATGTTCTTCAATGTGTTTCAGCCTCTCAGCGCTCTCTGCAAGATTTACTAGCAGCAACCAATGATGACGACACCCTCGTAAAGCTACGGGAGTACGCGAATACAACGTGGCCGCTTCACAAGCAAGAAGTCCTTGAGCCACTTAGGACGTACTGGGCGTATTGGGACGAGATACATGCGCAGGACGGCCTCGTGTTTCGAAGCAACAAGGTAATTTTACCGCAATCAAAGATATCGGAAATGATGAGTCTTCTTCACGCGGCGCACGTGGGAGTGGATAAGATGAAGGCGAGAGCAAGGAACGGGATGTTCTGGCCCAATATTTCGAGCAGCATCGAGCAATTCTGTAAAGCCTGCAAAGTGTGCCAAACGCATCAGCCTCAAAACCCTAAAATGCCACTCCTGAGTCATGATGTACCCTCACTCAGGAGTGGCATTTTAGGGTTTTGAGGCTCACCGAAGTCACCCTGGCACGACTCCAAATAGGACATACTTATGGCACACATAAATACCTCTTGACTGCAACTGACCCACCGATGTGCACACGCTGCGGTGAGAACCTAACCGTTCTACATGTCCTTATCCAATGTCCTGAACTTCACCGAGAGAGAGTTGCTCATTTTAAGGAACTTTATACACACCATATACCACCCCATCCCTCGATGTCCTTATCAGATGACGCACTTTTTAACTTTAAAAGAGTGCTTAATTATCTTGCGCAAGTTAATTTTCTAGTCAGCATCTCATTCCGTCCTAACCGTCAGATTGTGCCTCACAGGTGAGGTACAATCTGATGCACTAAATTATGTCTGAGCCCTCCCACTTCTTGCGTAAGCAAGAATTGTACAGCAAGGGACTCGGACTATCCACAATCATTAAACATGTGTGCCGGTACGCAACGCAGCTAAGATCTTATATTTATTTTAGTAATTATTTTAAAATCGATGCACTAATATCTATAGACATCTTTCTTAGGCGTAGGCCTCTTTACAGCCTTTATTTTAAATCATAGTTTTAAACTCACAATTTGATAAACCAAGACACAGGCCCTGGCGCTCTTTGGCCTTAGAAGCCCTTGCGCCAATAAAATACAATCATCATCATCATGTACCCTCACTACCATGGGAAGTTGTTGGCATGGACTTGTTCTCCTTTGAAGGCCATGAGTTCGCCCTTATTGTCGACTTATACTCCTTCTTCTTTGAAATTCGAGAATTTCGTACAACAACTGCAAGCTCTCTTAACACGTGGTGTTATCAAATTTTCTCGGTCCATGGCTTGCCCAGGAAGTTGTGCACGGACAATGGGCTGCCTTTTAACAGCTGTGAGTTTAAGGACTTTCTCAACACCTTGGGTGTTGATCACATCACCTCAAGCCCTTATCACCCGCGTTCCAATGGCATGACGGAAAGAGCGGTTCAGGAAGCAAAAAAGCTTTTAAATAAGTGTTCCTTTAAAATGCCTGTGTGTTTCAAATGGCTTTACTTGAATGGCGCAATACCCCACGTGATGATGTGCTCCAGTCCCCCGTGCAGAGGCTGATGGGAAGCCAGACTAGGACTCTTTTACCAGTACCTACCAGCCACTTGGAACCACGGACAGTTCCATCTGACGTGGTCCAGGGCTGCCTTCAAGACATACTAAACAACAGAGGACCTACTACTATCGTGGCAGCAGGAACTTGTCGCCTGTGATGCCAGGTCAGCAGGTCACAGTGTACGATACAAACCAGCGAACCTGGTCTCCTGCCATCGTTTTCCGACCAGCTGATGAACATCGCTCGACCATCGTCCAGACTGAAGACGGCCGGGAACTTCGGCGCACACGAGAGCACCTCCGCCTGGTAGACCCGCAACCGGAAGCGAGCCACGCGCCCGAAGACAGATCTTCCACAGAGCCCCCTCAAGAACTACGGAGAAGCACAAGACAGCGACGCGAGCCCTGTCGGTACCCTCAACAAGAGACACGTTAACCACATCTTAGTTTCCCTATAAAAGGGAAGATGTAGCAAAGCTGAATAAGTGCAGCGTCACACTTATATGTATGCACTGCACATGACCCACTGCGGCACTACCTTGTATATATACTCATGTTCATTCTTACAATAAAGTTGTTCATTGCCTGACCCCGACTCGCACACAGAAGGATCGCAGTAAGTATGAAGGTTGGGAAACACTTACAAGATATGTATTTTAATTCAATACTAAAGTCGTCTCGAAATGCTGGACTTCATGTCATTGGCATTATTATGGCATTAGGACACAGCAAAACTTGCTGATGTCATGTAGCAACACGGCTAGGAATGATGATGATGCTTTAAAAATAATAAACAAGATGGATTTCTTGAGGCTTTGCTCGTATGTAGCAGCTGCAACAATCACAGGAACTGAATGAGCCAGTATAACATTGTCATGACTATCCACCTCTTGGGTACCAGAACCAAAACTGGTTTGTAGAAAAAAGTATCATAGTAAATTATTAGGGCACTCAGGTTTCTACATTCATTTAATAAAAAAAAAAAAAATAGAAGTAAAGAAATGTCATATCAGTACTCCTTTAAAAGGAACACCCAATAAGTATTCAAACTTGCACATAACTTGCATAACAGGAAAAATGTAGTTGATGTAACACATTAGGTAGACCTATAATATTACAAAAAAATATTGCCCAGGCCTTCATCTACTGTAACTGTAACCAGTCCTGAAATAGTGACAATTTGTACTTGCCTTTAACAGTGAATTCTGCTGTACATAACAGCAAATTACAACGATTTCTTATTAGAGGTATCCTGTCTCTTTGCAGACTTTTCCTGAGGTAGACACTGTTTTCAGAGCAGCACCACCATCACTTCCAAACTATGCAAAAATGCTTGAAGCCACCCCAGCAGCCATGCCTGATAATTCCACACAGGCACACTCACAAAAGGTAAAGATGCATACCGAGAAATCCTTAATGAACAAGCTGTAATGCACAATTATATGCTTCTCATGCAGATCTCAAGAAGGGCCACTGAACCAAAATTTCTTCGACATCTGAAACCACCTCCCTGCATTAAACCAGGGCCCCCAGGTACGTAAAAAAAAATCAGAGGATGCTTAAGATTCGCCTTTAAGAGTGGAACGTGATAGCGTTATCGGGCCCCGTTCGCATCGCATTTTTCTTTATGGCTTCACTGCAACACACGACGTGAGAAAGCCAGCTTACAAAGACCAAGCTTACACCGTTCCCCTTAAAGTTGGCTTCACTTTTAAACACAAATGCATTGCTAGGAAGATATTTTTCCAAGAGCAATATAAGCCATCTTATATCAAAATGTGAAGGCCCTAGGACCTTTTTTATTACTTTATTAATTGTTTGCTGTTGCCCCGAGGCATGCGCGCCGAAGGAAGCGCAATGAGCGTTGTGAGCACATTCACGCCAGGCATCACTTAGGTCAAGTCAAGCATGACTTGAGATGCATTTCTGAATACGGGGGTAAGTCCCAGTTTGGCCTGCTGAGAACGCGAACGCCACCTGGATGATGTTTTAGCAAGTATACTAACCATGCACGCCGCTGCTGTGTGGTAGAAATGCTGGAAAAGGGGTTTGTGTTCAAGTTTCCTCGTAACAGAATTAAGTTTTCTCGTACATTCAAATTACAATCCGACGCTATCGTGTCTGCAGGTTGTGGTTAAGTCGTACTTTATGATTTTCTGGCGGACATTACTTTGACAAATTAAATTTTTGTTCACTAATGCCTTGCGCCACACGGAGGGACTGCGCGGTCAGGGTGGTTTGGGATGATATTCTTGGCCGGGCAAGGCCCTCGACGCCGGCACTGGATTTTCTGCGACACGGGGCTCTTAACGCTCTGGCGTTAAAAAATAAATGAATGACTCCTTTATTACTTGAGCACGCCCCGTGGTAGCCCTGTGGCTGTGGCGTTGCGTCACGGGTTCAATCCCTGCCTCGGTGGCTCCATTTCGATGGAGGCAGTGTGCAAAAACACTCGTGTACCATGCATTGAGTGCATGAGCTTTACGTAGTGAAAATTAATTTGGAGCCCCCCAATACGGCATGCCTCATAATTAGATCATGGCTTTGGTATGTAAAACCCCAGAATCCAAATTAATTTAGTTATCCGAGAATTTTTTTTTTTTCCTGGTGTGCATACAATGCATTGATGTAAAGAAATCTGCTCATGGTATGTATACTTTCCTCAAGGTTTCAAACTGTGAAAGAAACACTGTACAGAAGTATGCTTCGTATAGTACTAAATTTTCTTTAAAACCTGGAATAGCTTTTATAATTGCAATTTTAAGTGCTGCTTAAGGAGCAGAAGATAAATTCTAACTCAAAATTTTAAGCTGCCGACGTTAGCTTGAACTTAATTGTTCCAGATTAATTGCCAGTGGGCGTGCCAACATATTTTGCTGCACCACAGCATTAAATATAATAAAAGAACAGTGTTTAATGTAAAATTTGTTACATTTTTGTCTGGCTTGAATGAGACACCATAATAAATATTATGCACATAGTGTTCAATAAATAAACTTCACATCACTTGGTCAAGATTGTAGTTTAACCCTTTAATGGGTGGCTAGAAACATACTAAACCACTGTGGTGGCCCAGTGGCTATAGCTTTGCGCTGCTAAGCACGAGATCGCAGGATCAAATCCTGGTGACGGTGGCCACATTTCGATGGGGGTGAAATGTAGAAACGCCCATGTGCCGTGCATTAGGTGCGCATTAAACCCCAGGTGGTCAGAACTAATCCGGAGTCCTTCATTATGGCATGCCTCATAATAAAATTGTGGCTTTGTCACATAAAACTGCAGAATTTAATTAAAATGTACTTAGCATCATTGGCTCCTCACTCCTGAGCTTGTGGCAAACAACTTGGCCACCACAATACCGTGTCATAATTTACGAAAATTATGGGGGGGGGAAAAACAGAGAGAATGCCAGCTTGCGTGCTCTAGCAAGAGGTCTGTATCAGCCTCTTTTTCTCCTCGCAGGACTTAAGTTGCATTGCACATTGTCAAGAGTTTGAAGAAAGTTCATTTAGTCGGGTAGCCTGTTACAAAAAGCAAAGAAATATAATCACTGACTAAGTAAACATTATTATTGATGTTTCAGAACCCATATGGGTTCCTTGTTCACAATGCAATGGACATAGTCTCGTAGTTTGTTTATATGCGTGGCAAGTGACTAAGAAAAGAAAGCAAAGGTAACCTATAATTGACATTCTCTCTTCATTATGAAACATTAATAATAAATCTGACTCCGTCAGTGACCATAATTTTTCACTTTTCGTAGTTGCATGACCACTTACACTCACCTTTCAGTGACCTCGCACTTTATAAACTAGAATGGTTCATAAAACGTTTGACTTCCACTGAATGAATCAATAGGAATGATGTGGATGTGAGCACACAAGAACAGTGCTTTGCGAAACTCAACAGGTTGCTCTGGCTTAGTATTTGGTAACTTTCCTTCATATACTAATTTCTTACATTTCATTGCGAACAATTGCCATGTAATAGATTGCATCAAGTTCATCGGAGTGGGTGTGCACCTGCTGGAAACAGGTGCCACTTGCCAGAGGTGTCAGAACTGCAGTGCAAAGGCTGAAGAGTGCGACACATCTGCAAGGCCTGATGCGCTGTGCCTATGTGTACTCAGTCATGATTTTGAAAGTGCCATGCAAAACAAACTATAATAGACCGATCTCACCATTTCTACTGTGCGTGCTTTCTGGAAGCTCCCTTGCTGCCATCTTGCTTGTAGTTCTTGACAGATGTTTGCTCTGCTCAATAGTTACCCACTTCGGCTTTTCGCTAAGCAGTGCTTCATATATGCAGTGCTCAAGACCACGTATCAATGAATATTTTGCAGCTAGACTTTTGCCCAGACTCAGCAGCTAGGCTAGACCCATCAGAAAACTTATGTCCATGTGAAAAGCATGCATTTGAAAGGTTGCACCTGTTTATGTGCACAAGCCATGAAAAATGCGGTGTTAACACATTATTTTTTGTTCACAATTACAAACATGCAAGAGCGTGAGGCTGCTTCTCCTCAAGTTTCGCACAATTATGTTCAAGTGCGACATTCATAAATTATGATACCTTGTGTATAGCAGCAGTAGCACTCATGTATTGTTTATTACATTTCAGCAATGCTTTGACTGAGGAAATAACCTGCGGAAATAACGCCTTAATACATTTGATTCAAATTTTACAAGATTCACTTGGAACTGCAGATGTCTTCCAGAAAAGTAGTTTGCAAATCTTTGTCTTTCCGACCGACTCAGTTAATACTCCATAACTATGTTCTTGCATCCAGCTGTTGTGTTTCCGAAAGATGTAAAAGCCCAAAGGTATTTTCCTTAGTTAATACTCCATAACTATGTTCTTGCATCCAGCTGTTGTTTTTCTGAAAGATGTAAAAGCTCAAATTTATTTTTCCTTAGTACAGTATTGTTCTTTTTATTGTTCAAAGAAAACTTTGACATGATTTTTTTTTTTCTTGTATCGAAGTACACATCCATGACTGGAGTTTCACAACGATTTAGAAGCAGCAAATGCATAAACCTTCAGTACTCCACTAATGTGTGGTGGAAGCATTGGGATGTACTTCGGTCTCATATTTTTATACTGTTTACATCCCTGAACCTCACATGAGTTAATTGTTCTGTAAGACCAACTTTGTGTAACTAACTTTAAAGGAGTACTGTCATGACACTTTCAACATTTAATTTTTCACTTTAAATGAGGGCCCTCAACCTTGAAACTGTAGAAAAAATACAAGTGTCGCAGCACCTTGAATAATTTACTTTAATAGCTTTTCTATCAATCAGTTTTGTTTTCGTTTCTGTTTAGGCACTAAAACTGCCATTTAAGGCTCATATAGGCACCAATTACTGTCCTTTAGGCATGAATAGGCCCTGGTATGCATCTGAGCATAAATTATATTTTCTAAGTAACACAGTTCACTAAAGCCCTGTTTTGTGAAATTCATTTTATTTTTTCAATAGAACAGAATGAGGCAGATTATGTAGATTGCAAGATTTATCTGAAATTTAGTGCGACTAGACACCACGGAAAAAGTTGTGAAAGCAGTTACAAACAAGCACTGTCCCAAGGTTTTCAGGTTTCATGCTATGCCTTCTTTCAGTGAGTATTAGTTTGTGTTAACCCTTTCAGACGCTATGTACACAATTGTGTACACCAAGATAGTTCATCAACGGGCAAGAGCATTGATTAAAGTAAGAATATTTAAAATGTGTCCTGTACATCTTGAAACGCTTCTGATTGAAATAGTGCTGCAAATTTGAATTACACAGGCAAATTGCTTTAGTACAACGAGTATGATGGTAGATGGTTGGGTATTTGCTTGGTGTGAGTACTATGTCATTGCATGACAAAGAAATTGCAGTCACTGACCAAGTCAGTGGTGAAAATAGTGACCGCAATTTCTTTGTCAACATGTTACCTGACCAGACGAACTTTCGTCGAACTCTTTATATGTCATTGCATGTAGCGAGTTCAATTCTTTCATTGTTTTTCACAATGTGTTGCGCCAGTTATAATTTTCGAGTGGCTGGATAGGTGCTTTTCAAGTGTGGTAGACATGAAATAGTTGATTTTTTCATATCTGATGTTCCTGCAGCGAGTCTTCGCATGAAGTCCACATTCTGTAAACTTGACAAAACTCACTAAAGAACTGAAAACTCTTAATCTATTCTGCAGCTGTAAGCTTTTTATGATTCTGAAAATGTAAGAAATGCTGTGAAAGCAAGTTTTCAATCAACACAACTAATTGGCGTCTGAAAGGGTTAAGAAAAGGACAGCTGAACATTGGTAGTTAGCGCACATACTTGTACTTCGGAACGTTCAGTGACCCAATGCCCTCTGAAATTGCAGAATGTTTGCCGGTCAGAACAGTTCTTTTGTCCGAGACAGATTTAAGTTTCAAACTAACTATATCAGCAATAGGTCCATTGGGGATGGTGACGAACCTTTCTTGGAAGTCTAAAATGAGCCCCACACTCCAGGTCAGTGTTGCGCCCAAGCACTGAAGTTTCTCTATGATGTCAGCTAAAAACGTGTAGTGAGCTCACGAGTGCGCTAAGTCACGAATTGTATCGTCGCGTAGAGCAGCTTGTGCCCTTCTCACAGCACTGCACGTCTACTGCAAAGCTGTCAATGATAGCCTTTACACCTGCAAAGCATTTGTGGTAATAATCGGCTGCCTTCAGTGAAGTTTCCCAGCAAATTGTAATGAACAAGTTGAAGCTAGGACAAAACACGGAAGAAGGCAATTTTAGGCCCTGAAAATTCTATATAGGCAGCAACAACGAAATATTATAGGCACGAAGAAAGTGCTAGTAAAATATTTCTAAGCCCATAGTTCATGCTTATATGCAAAATAGGCACAATAAGGACTTACGGGGGGAAATAGACATTTTGCTTTAATTACGATGTCTAGTGATGACACAGGGGGTCACGTGGGAGGAAACATGTGGCGTTTTGGCACTCGCTCCAGCTCATCCAGTCGTCTGCTCTGCTGCAACATTGGGCCATGCAACAAGTACTAGCAGCACATCAGACAACCGATTGAGCCACAAGTTTTTAGGCACAGGTTATGCCTTGAAGGTGTTTAGAAAACAGAGAAAGGTCACATTGGTTATATTTGAAGCCAGTAAAATTCATAGGCTGCGGTGTGCAAATCAGCAAGTGGTGCATGGCATTTGGCAAGGTACAGGCACTATCTGCTAAAGGCTCTCGTGGAGGACTGGTTCAGCCCATTTCAAGCTAGTCTAGAACAGAGGAGGACATGTTGGGCTATTTGGTGCTTGCTCAAGGACATGATGCAGTGCAACAACACAACCACGATGAAAATGCCTCACATCGTGGTTGTGTCCTAGTGCTGCAGAGAAGACAAAACAAAAATAATGTAAGGAAGTGTGCCCAGCCACAAATCTTGCCAAATTGTGAAAGTGATGTCACTGTATTAACAGAACACAGCAAGCATAGCTTCATACTTAAATTCCTAGAGGCAAATCTGGCATTAGTTTCTGCATGCACCACCAGTATGGCTGTTCAACCAGCATAGAAAAGATGGGGGCAGTACATGGATTTGCCTCAACTTCAACCTTGTGGATCCCGAGGTGCTTGACATTCACTTTTTGTTGCAGATTTGTTTTATAGCCACATTTACCCCTTAAACCCTTTGTTGGACAGCGGGACATATACGTCCCACTTTTCATTCCACGTTCTCGGTGCTGTCGCTCCTTTTAAGAGAGCTCGCTCTACTGCATGCAAGTCCCTAATTCTATCTATTGAGTATACCACAACATTCTGTATGCACTTTCATAGCGTTTCCGCTAAGGGAAAGCACGCAACAAGACAAGTATCACTTTTGTTTTTTCATGTCCGCTTTTCCATTTTTCTGTGCTTTTGCGAGCTACTTTCAAGAAAGAAAAAAATGTCTGGTGAGTAAATCTTGGTGTTTCTTGCACTACAGTAACCACTTACAAATTATCATCTATAATTTGGGATGTTTAGCGTGCATGGATAAACGGAACTGTTTTTACGAAAACCACTATGATTCACGTGTTCCACGTTAGACTTAGCATATAGCATGCGGGCTGTTCGGTCCGTACTGATTGCTTCTTTCTTTTGCTAAAGATAAGAAGAAGCATCTCACGGCTCAAGGAGCACTTTATTATTCTGGAGCTTGCCAGAGAACTCTAAGAACAGTGATGATGAGCATCGTTTGGAGAACCTTCCGGATGGTGCTCCGGAAGCATCGCTTCTCCGGAAACACTCACCACCCAAACGTGACAGGCATGCGTTGGCGGTGCGCTGGTGCTCAACTCGCAAAAAAATAAGTCCGCACGAAGTACATGTGAAATGTGTGCAGCGTTCCGCTGTGTGTAACTTGCTTCGCACCATTTCACAAAAAAAGTGAACTGCCTCAAGTGGACAGCGGGACATATGAGTCCCACTTGATCAAAGTGGCCTAACTGGACAGTGGGACATATCGGTCCCACTTTTTTTTTTTTTCAGAATAAGACACTTCTTGGCATTCGGATTGGTTTTTATGGAATCAAGAAGTGATAAATAGCTTGCTCAAAATCTCTTACACAAGATAACAATTGTTTCCTCGTTGTGTCCACCAAAGGGTTAATTTCCACCATTCGATTATTTTCAGAACGTTTCAGACAACATGCATTTCTTAAGATTTAAAAAAAAAAACATGCATATTGAGCATTACTAACCAGACTTCATCTAGATTCCACAGGCATACTTGGAAGTATCACAGTTTATTTCTGCAATAGCTGATCTAAGCTACAACAAACTACAAAGAACAATATTGCAAAAAACCAATTTGTGTACTACCAACAATTCTGATGGCAACTAAACAATTGCAGTGCCAGATTTCTGTCTAGCAACCTTAATATAAATCTGTATGGCTGCAGGCAGTGCAAACTTTAGGAACAAGTGGAATCACCAACATGACTGCATTCTAAGCCAGTGATCATCTCTCCTAGTTGCAGCATTTAAGTGCCATAGCTTCAGTTTAAACTTTGTATCTGCCTCATTCTCAATCTGCAGTCATTCTGCAGATTGAGATTCATTCATTTTTGTATCTGCCTCAATCTGCAGTCATTTGGATACCATATGTTCATTTTTCAGGTGTAATGAGCATTCTGCAACAACTAGGTCTTGACAAGTATGCTGAAAACTTTGAAGAAAATGAGGTAGGCCATAGTGCACTTTTGTTACCAAGAAACCTCACTGTCTTTCTAATTTGTAGGTTGACTGGGAAGCATTTGTGAATCTGGACTCAAAAAGCATCGAAGAAATTGGTGTTAAAACGGAAGCAAACAGAGAAGCATTACAGGAAGCCATCAACCAACTGCAAAAACTGTAATGAGTCCAGAAGTTTGCAAAAAATGTCAGGTTGTACAAGCCAAGTTGGCAATTTTTATGGACACTTCTACTATTACACATTTGCTTGTTTGCTAAAACAATAAATAATGCTTAAAATTCCAGTGCAGTGCTTTTATTACTCTTTATGTCCTGCAACAAGGCATCTTAGCCAATCAATGTTTCAGCTATAGCATGTGGAATTATTAATTGTCAAGTGAAAGGCCACCAAGTGCTCCTGAAGGTGCATCTGTCTCCATATCATCTGTCTGCACTTCTGCTCTCAACAACTTCCGACCTTCAAAGCAGTTTAAAGCAGTCCATTCTTTGAGGTCAACCACTGCAAATCCAAGTGATTTGTTGTCTCCTCCAATGGCTATTACAAAGGGTTCATCTGGGGAGCTGGCTAATGTAAGCACAGACCCGACATTCAACCCCTCTTTTTCAAATAAAAACACTGGTTTGTGATCCAATACGTCCCACACCTTCAACGTTTTGTCTTCAGATGCTGTGACAAGACATCCTGGGCAGTATGCACTCAGTGCCATGCCAGTGACACCCTTGCTGTGGGCCGAGAGGGTGAATACGGCTTGGTCTGTACGGGCATCAAAACCATACACAAACCCACTGTCTGTGCTAACATAGAAGTAAAATGGATCAAAGTGGTTCCACAAGACTTTCTCTACTTCACCATCAACAGTCCACGACTTGAAGCTGGCGTCGGTATTTCGGCAGTCCCAAAGCTTGACTGTACTGTCGCATGCACCAGTTAGCATAGTGTGACTTTCAAAGGGATGCCAAGCAACAGATTGAACCTTCTCTTTGTGCGCCGAGAGGCACCTAGCCGGAATACCCGTGTCCAAGTCCCACACGAGTGCTTTGTTGTCAGCAGATCCACTGGCAAGCAAATGCCTAACTTGCTTATTCCACGACAGGCTCAGGACGGCATCACTGTGCCTCATTGTTGCCTTGGCGCCAGTTGCCTTTTTCTTTTTCGCTTTCTTGCCTAACTTGTACGCAGGCTCCAAGGTGTCAACAAGGTCCAAGTCCCAAACGCTGATCACAGGAGTCATGTCCCCCACGGCTAAGTAATTGCCAGGATTCGCGTCCGCTGGGTCAAAATTCATCCATTCTAAGCACAGCGGATAAGCAGGCAGCATTATGTCATGGTGTACATAAAGGTGCTCTTCCTGGTGGTTGTTGACGTATACCTCAATTGTAGCGCACGTATCTTCATCCACACGTGCCACTGCAATCAAGTTGTCGGTAGACCTTATAGTGAAGTCGTCTATTTCTTCTTCACTATCTTCCCCGTCTTGAGGGTCCAGGTAGGGGTCGTCTGCGTTGTTTGCGTACACAGCAAGTTCAGCCAGATTACCCATTTGCGCCGCACTGTCTTCATCATCATACGTATCCAGACCGTACTTTGCCGTAATGTCATCTTCACACGCTCCTTCGTTACCGTCTTCCAAGTCGCCGTCGCCGTCCACATTTTTGTTGTCGTTTTTCTGTTGACCTTTTTCTATCAGCTCCTTGAGCTGCTCGCTGAGTAATTTTACTTTCTCGGGATTTGCCTTGGCTACTCCTCGAGGAACCCAGGCAACACACGGGACAAAATTCATTGTAAATTTAGAGTTAGCCACGAATAACGAACACGCGGACGCAGAGCGACATGCGGGCCCTAATAAATTGGATTGGATTTCATGCTGTTGGACTAAGCAAAGACGATGATGATGATGATGACCTTTTCCCAACGGCCCCAACGAGAAATTTCTCTTCTTTCTTTTCTTTTTTTTCCCCTTTTTTTTATAGGACGTCACTTTTGGCGACCTTTTTTCATGATTCAGTCATTCAGTCTTTGAGATTTATATTTTTATGGAGAAGGCAAATTTTGATATCTGAAGGAACCGTCGCTGCTGTGTGCACAATCGTTACTTTTGTAATTTAACAAGGGTCAGCAAATAAACGTGTTTACACTTTCGAATGGTTTTGCCCGTTTTGCCTCAACGTTACTATCTAGTAACGGTAGTTTTACCTGTCGAACAACGTTTTAAAACGGTACATTTTCATAGTCCAAGTAGAGTCGAAACTAGTCTAAACCGTATCCAGCTGATTGACTGAGCCATTACTGAGCTTACTGGGCTTGCGCGATTTTATTGCTCAGCAATCAGCTGGCCCTCTGTATAGTCATCAGAATAATTTATTATGTTAAAAATGCAGTCAAAGTCAGTCTGATGAATCATGTTGTAGAAGTTAAAAGAAGACGCACTGGCAAGGTTTAATCGGTACTGTATACCGCGGCGAAACTGCTTGTGTGAGCGGTGCCTGGTATGAGTGAAATTATGGCAGAACTACCTCAGCTGGGTAAACACTGTCACGTGGAATCATGCAATCGATTAGGTGGGTAGATGACCTTTGCTATGATTTTATTCATGCACTAATTTCACATAGCTCGCGTACAGTACGTGAGTAGGCGCACTATGTATGGTTCCTGCTGATGTTCGGCTTTTTAAACATCTATGGTAAATTTATGGCCTTGGTGCACGAAGTAGTTATGTCCAGTGTGCGCGTACTTGAAGTCGGATTTGCATACATAATGTGACGGTGCAGACAGATTTACCGCCTTACCTGCGTGCCTGTCGCATTAGCAAGATTAGTTACGATCACTCTTCGTGTGTTACTCAAAGTTTCTTGTACTTTTGTTTTCAGATTTTTTACCTTTTGAGTGTGTGCACTGCAAGAAAACGTTTTGGTAAGTGTGGTACAGTCATATGCAGCCACGCCGCGTTTCCATGTTGTTGTTTGTGTTGTTTTTGTGGAACTAGCACGCTCATGCAGTGTTTCACACAACCCTGTCAACAGCAGTGACCATCGTACGTCGGATGCGCATGTGTGCGATCAAGTGCAGGTATGCAAGCAATTTATTGTGTTTAGCAGCGAACTGTGTAGATGAATGCAGTGTTGTGTTTGCTGCACATCCCCTGTCTAGACCCACATTCTTACTGACAAAGAGGCCAAGTGCAGTAGGACTGGAACACTTTTCGGATGCACATTTAGTGAGTGCACACAAAAGGAGCTGACTCCGATAGCCTGTGGACTCTGCGCAGCTAATTTCTGCGTGCGGCACCGCCACGCTCAGGACCACAAATGCAAATGCCTCCCATCACAATCGGAGCACATGCCCCTTACCACAAAGGTGGTCCAGAAAATATTAGGTAAGTGTAAAGTGCACGTTACAGGGGACACTTTGGTTTTGCAATCCATGATTCGTTACTGTATTCCTTTGTTCATAACTGATGCTGAGAACTCTGTATTTGTACAGTAGATGTATTTTTATACTTTGCGCAAAGAACGATTTTGATGGTGCTTAGTGAATACTCGGGCACAGTCTGGGTCATTTGCAAAACTAGAAATCTAACTCAGAGAAATTTTCCTCGCAATGGTAGAACACGTCATCTTCGAAACAGTATCTGCAAACACCTAGATATATTGAAGGCCTAGTTGGTGCAACGTGATGATAAACTTACCGTTAAAAGGATGGCAAGGGGGGGGAACTGGACGAAGTGCTCCATCCTGTCCCCTCCATCCTGGCAGGAGAAGCCCCGCCCAGGTGACCGAAGCGTGGCAGCTGGTTGCTTCCGCGACTAAAGAAATAGTCCAACTGATGCGACTCAGCCTAGTTCGAAGTGCGGGCTGCCACGTTCTTCGTCGGCGGGGTCACCAGCCGTCCAGCTCATGATGTCAGTCTAGAGTGCACACCCATTGGTGGAGGCTCATGTGCGTCCACCTTTAAAGGGCAAATGCCGCTACCTTCTAAAGTTGTACCCGACTATAGTTATGCTAAATTTATTGTGCTGTTACAGGAGCACTTGGTAGTTAAGGGGGAATGAACGGTCGACAATAGTGTCGAACTACGGTTGCGTCTAACTTCACTGGTTTTTAATTATTCTACCCTAGCATGCTGAATCTCACACAAAATATTACACAAAATTACACAAAAACACACACAAGTGTGTTTAAATATTAGGATATCAATAAAAAAAAGTTTTTTGAAACCGTTTTTTAGGTGCGCAGCTAAACTTTCTTCTACTTATTTTAGATACACCGGGCTTTCTTCTGAACCAAAACACGATCATTTTTTTCGATGATACAGGCTCAAATTTCAGTCTATAATAGGTAGTTGTTGCACACTAACTGAATGACAAAGGACAGGGATTTGATGAACACAAGCGCAAACTTTCAACTGAATTTTATTTGAAAAATGGGATGTATTATATATATGTGTAATGTATGACATGCGTAAGGAGGGATGAACAGTAATAACGAGACAACAACAGGATCTCTAAACAGGCATGATAAAAAGGAAAAGAAAAGAAGAAACGGAAAGATACTGTAACATATTTAACATAGATACATAGATAAACGGAAAGATACTGTAACATAATTTTTTGTTATTGCTGTCAATAATGGCATAAGATTTGTGCCCAAGGAAAGATGCAGACATCTTTTAGTTGTTGAATTTGACAAACTTCACTTCCCCGATTGTCGAAAGTGTTGTAATTAAACACTTCTGGAATAATGGTTTTAAAATACGATATACACCTGTCCGCTCCTTAAGACTGAAAGAACTAAGTAATCCCCAAGACTGCGACAAAGTATGGAAGAAGAATGCGGCAATATTATGTTCCAGCCATATTTAATAAATTGCCAACGCCTGTGTTAAAAGCAAATACAAGACCCCACGTCTTGTGTTTGCTTCTAACACAGGCTAAGAAACTACTTATAATTTTTGAAGTTTAAATTAACATTTTGTATAACTTTTCAACATTTTGCTCGGACCCGCTAATAGCTAAATCTGCTAATAACCCTGTGCAATTTTCTGTGACCTGACTGTCAGGCACTGCCAGTCAAGCCCTCTGAGGCTTTGGTAGGCCTCCTATCTGTTCTTTGTTTTCCTTTATGCACAATAAAGATTGTATTGTAATGTATATGCAGCCCGCTCCGGCAGGTCTGTCTATGCACAACGCTCTCTCGGACCATCATTGATCTACTCTTACCTTCGCTGTCACCCTAGATAATCGGTTTTTTTTTTTTTTTGAAAACCCCACCGAGACGGTGCTGACACAATCGACCGCTAGTCGGCTTATCTCGGCCGCCTCTGTGATCTCTAGTGTTGTCTGATTCATGTGTTTTGCGACTACCAAGCAATCTTCAAATACTGGCAGACACCCACAATCCCGACAATGCACCTCTAAGTGCCTGTTCACTCAAATTTGTACATTGTTGTGGTGTTCAAGGAGCCTATCATTTAAGCATCTTCCCATCTGCCCTATGTACGTCTTTCCGCACGAAAGCGGAATTGCCAACAGCACCTTTTTTACACACGTCACATACTCTGTCCTGTGCCTTTTTGCGCGTGTCTGAGTTCTCACATCATTTTCTTTGGGTATCTTGCAAAGCGAAGCTAGCTTGTGAGGCACTGAAAAAGCCACTTTGACACCTGCACACTCTCCTGTCTTTTTTAACCGATGGGAGATGTCATGAAAATATAGAAATGCAGCTGTCCTTTGAAACTGCTTCCCTGCGTCCTTGCCTTGTTCTTAGTCTATATCGCGCATAGACTGTTTTGTGGCTTGCAGTAATGATCCTGCAAGAGATGCAACTAGAGGGTCCGGATGCCCAGCTTGCTGAAGCCGTTCAACCTGCACTTGAAAGCTAGGGCGCTGTAACGTAAAATGATTCCAAACTGTTTTGATTCTAGTTTCTGCAATCAGCCACCTCGATTGGTCAAAACATTTTCGGGCCACTCCCAACTTCGCCTGTCTGTCACACGACGTCACGAAAACCGCGATAGCTCCCCATCTGATATAACGTGTACACACTGATTATGCATGATTAAACTGCACAACAGAAAAATAATCATTCCTGATTCGACGCCTTTTCACCATTAGCCCTCTGCTATTGGCCCAAAGTTTTTTGTCTATGCCCACTTTGCCTGTCTGTCACACGACCTCACAAAACCGCGAAAAGTGACCACGTCCAAGTGACGTGTATGCGAAAAAAATGCATTAATATGCCGAACAAAACTGAAAATTTTTCTGAATAGCATTCCGAAAGGAATAGAAGATGGCTGCCTGCCGATCGCTCAGGCCTTCGCTAGTCGCACCTGCCGGTGAGCATGTATTTATTTGCACATAATAAACCTTTTTGCATGGCAGTAAAACGTTATCGAGCCCTTTCGGCATGCATATGACATCGCCCTCCAACTCTTCCTTGCTGAGGACCGTTTTAGCGGCATTCTTATCCTTCCGTTGCACGCCGCCGCGATTTTCGACCAGCCACCGCAAGCTAAGTAAGGCGAAATGGACCAATCGGAGAAGCCGGTACCACCCTCTTCATGCGGTTATCTACTTTCAATGTGCTGGCTTGGCCCCATCGAAACCCTCTCCACTAGAGCGTGCTCCTCGCCTCTTGTCAGCCAATTAGATAAGAAAAACTGCTGAGTGTACACAATGTTATTGGTTTAAAAAGCGAACAAAGGTGACCTATAAACGAGGAGAGTGTTTGACTGGGTTATTCAGACAACGCTGCGGGTCACCGCCCGATGCTTGCGTCGGTGGTTACGTAAATTTGACGTCAGGAGCTTGGAATCATTTTACGTTATAGCGCCCCTGTTCTGCACCAGGTGGTGGCAGGATTTCTGCAGGGAATTTCTTAGGCATAGACATGCCACTCCCCATTTTAGAAGTTTGGAATAGCTCGAATAGCTTGGGAATAGCCTTAGCATGTGGCTCATACCTCCAGCACGTATGCGCTTTGAGATAGCCTGAGGTCTAAAAACAGTATAGATCCTTCTTCTGGGAGTTCGTGTGTAATAGTTAAAGGCTGTAGACCTGCTCTAAAAGATTCCTATACTTATGTTGTGTCTGGGATAGCCTCTACTTGGCAGGATCACTAAGAAGACATCAACGCATCGAAAAGCTTTCCGTTCTCGGGATTTATCCAATGTTTCCGACAACGCCCTGTCATAGTGTGCCACCAAGATGTCGCTCAGTACAGGTGCGATACATGGTCGATGCATACCCCTTGGTTTTGCATGTACATGTTGACAAGTGCATGGCCTATGAACGAAGAAGCGCCATACATGTCTATGCACTCCTCGACACGCCGTATTATCTCATCGCATGGCAGCAAATGGTAGAGGTCTTTTATATTTATGGACAGTGCGCTAAAACTAACTTGTTGGTTCTCTTTCAAAAAAAAAAAGATAACACCTTCAGAGTTCCTGATCAGGAAAGGGTCGTCTACATTTAGCAGATTTAGCTTTTCCTGCGGGGTCGATTGTCTCAGTGCGGTTGTCACAAAAAAACTTGATTATCTATGGTGACAGCCGCGAAGGAAACAGTAGATCAGTGGTGTTCTAAGGCTGTGTTGTGCTGCTCGTGTTAAAGTATCCTTCTGTTTCTTCTTTTCTTCTCATTCTGATTTTTTTTTTTTTTTTCATCACGCCTGTTTAAAGATCCTGTTATCTTGTTTTTGCTGTTCATCCCTCCTTACGCACGTCATGCATCGCCCATGTATATAATACATCCAATTTTTAAAATAAAATTCACTTGAAAGTTTGTGCACAGCAACTATTTATTATGGATTGCTACGAAATCGCCCAAACAAATGCCTTCCGAATTTCAACCAGTTTTTTGGACAAACTTATTAATAAACACAAAAGTTCTAAAGCAAACATTTCTTTTGGTTCAGTAGGCGCGACCCATATTCAGAAACGACTCACAGAAAGATCCTTGTCAAAGGTTTAGTGGTTGCTGAGAAAATGTTTCTTCTGTCCGCAAAAATGTGGTTTTGAGAAAAACACAAATTAAAGTTATTGTCCGGCGAAGTCAGACCAGAACGGTTTTGCAGTTCAATCTCCAGCATTTTTTTTTTCTTTTTCTTCTGATAGCCCCTTGAAACCATTCCTTTCACATGCCGGTGCCTGCCTCTTGTTCTTGCATGCAGCAGAGGCCCAGAAGTCTGCTTTGGTGATTATATCGTTGTCCATCCTGTTCAGCTCCGTATCATAAAACCTCAGACTTTTTATAGCATTGTTCCCATTATTACAATAACCAGTGACGCCATACACAGTTTTCTCAAACAAGTCTTATTTTTGGCACATGCACCAAGTGAAGTTTTTTGAAGACACGTTTGTGTTCTGGGTCCACCCATTGAGGCACTTTCTGCCAAATTGAAGTGCACATCTGTTTGCTCATAAAAAAGTGCTCATAAAACGAAACAGTTGGAAGCTTTCAGAAAAAAACTAATATTAGGAAGCACGCTAACGCTGTGGTGATAACAAATGGCAACATACACGTAAACAAATGTTTCCCACCATGACTATCACAGTGTAGTTATTTATTTATTTATACTGCAATTCTGACAGAGAATTTTCACAGGGTGGAAATACAGATAATTTTTTATATAGAAGTAGGAGAAAGCAAACAAACATAAATTGCAGGAAACAAAAATACACTAAAAGCAACAATTTACATGATATGCTATAATATCACCTTTCAGTGTATACTGAACTAACGAACTCATAAAGTAAATAAACCTTTGTAAATCCTTACACAAGTCTTTTTAAATAAAAACCAATGCAGAAAATCAAGCATCACTCAAGCTTGCACAGCTAGTAGGAGCCACAGGGCAACATGCTTGGTGCCATTTTTTAATAACTTCCACCATGCATACGAGCTGATCTGGGGAAGCTGACAGTTCTTGCACCCAACTAGAATTTGCAGCAAAATATTTTGTGCTTATTGCATTTTGTATTTTACTCTGGGGACAAATTACAACAAATGATTGAGGACCTTAACCGAGAAAGTGTAAGGGTGGGGTTGAAGGCTAATATGCAGAAGACAAAGATAATGTTCAATAGCCTGGCAAGGGAACTAGAATTCAGGATTACCAGCCAGCATATAGAGTCTGTAAAGGAGTACGTTTATCTAGGTCAATTACTCACAGGGGACCCTGATCATGAGAAGGAAATTTACAGAAGAATAAAAATGGGTTGGAGTGTATACGGCAGGCATTACCAAATCCTGACTGGGAGCTTACCACTGGCTTTGGAAATAAAAGTGTACAATCATTGCATTCTACCAGTGCTAACATATGGGGCAGAAACTTGGAGGTTAACAAAGAAGCTCGAGAACAAGTTAAGGACTGCACAAAGAGCAATGGAACAACAAAAAATGTTAGGCGTAACGTTAAGAGACGGGAAGAGAGTGATGTGGATAAGACAGGAAACGGGGATAGCCAATATTCTAGTTGACATTAAGAGAAAAGAGTGGAGCTGGGCAAGCCATGTAATGCATAGGGTAGATAACCGGCGGACCATTATTATTACAGAATAGGTGCCAAGGGAAGGGAAGTGCAGTCGTCGATGGCAGAAAACTAGGTGGGTTGATGAATTCGGGAAATTTGCAGGCTCAAGTTGGAATCAGTTAGCGCAAGACAGGGGTAATTGGAGATCACAGGGAGAGGGTTTCATCCTGCAGTGGGCATAAAGATAGGCTGATGATGGTGATGATGATTTTGTACTTGCCTAGAAAATTCAAACCATGCTGTTGGGTCATATATTCATTGTTATTTTATTGATCAGAAAAGCATATAACATTGAGTTGCATTTTCATTCACATTGCATTCTACTTTTTGTGCCCCTAGAGTCAAAGAAGCCAGTTGAAAAACCCATGTCAAGCAAAGCAAGCATATCTCCAACTGCACAGAAGGTGAAACTGATGAAAATGAAGATGCATGCTGCTGGTGAAAAAAATGTCCCCCTTGCCGACAGGGTGTATTTTGAAGTATACTTCCCAAAAGGTCACAAGGTTCGCTCAAAGCCCTATCATTTTTCCAAGGTAATACTGAAATGTTTAATATGTGCCATTATCTAGAAATTTTCATAGATTTTCATTTACAGTTATGGACAGTGGGGAGAGCAATTGACAGCACTGCTATAATTGAGAAACTTCCAAACCAGAACAACAGGCTGACCGAAAAGGTAAGGAACTGTGTACAGGAAGTGTATTCTACAGTGTGTGTTATATCCTTAAGATTGGAAACCGTGAATGTTCTTTTTTTCTCATGCAGAGATTGCTGCTGTTCCATGCAAGTACCTTGAAGGCACTTGGTGTGAGCGACAGCTTTGAGACACTGTTGAACTCCAAGCTCCTCAATGAAGCAGAAACATTAGTTCTTGAATATGTTCCTCCAAACTGTGATTCATTGGCAGCTGACTATCATTTTGAGGAAACTTGAGCATCTGCCATCTCTAGATAGGGAGCAACGTTTTGAATAGAGGTTCATGTGTCTTGCAGGACTTCTCTAGGTAACTGTGCGTTTCGTTGTTGCAATATGTATGTAGCTCTACATTTGAACACATAGTAAACTTTCACTATAATGAAGTGATTCTTGAAGTTTATTGTACTGCTTAGCACAAGGATAAAGGTTCAGCACCTGGCCATGGCAGCTGTATTTCAAAAGAGACGGAATGCAAAAAATTCTTGTGTCCTTATATTTCGGTACAAGTTAAATATCGCTCCACTGTGGCATTTCTCATAGCCCAGGGGTTCCTTTAGAATGCTAAACCTCGTCAAACAGTGATTTTATTACAGTCTTGACTTAGGCGTGCACATTTAGGTGAGGTTATACAAAGGCCAGTGACAACAGACTTCTGTGAATATGAAGGGCAAACTAGCATAACATTTCAGGCCCACATGGAGGAGCACTGAAGGTGTTCTGTTATGCTCCCTTTTCACTTGGTTGATGTAAATAGCGCTGCAAAGGTAACACCATTGCATCATGCTGGCTTCTTATATGTTACACATTGATAGCTGAGGTGGAAGTAACTTCAAGAGGCCATTGGCACTCCTATGCCACCTGGTCATTTCACTGTGTTTGTATCAGTTGCAAGAGATAAAGCAGAGGGAAGGGAACAGAAAAGGAGTGGCTCTACAGTCTACAATAATGACGGACAGGAGGCCAGAGGGCTCGGGAAGTAATTGCATACCCTGCATGTTGCACAGTACAATAAGAAGCAAGTGCAAGAAATAAAATTGCTATAGGCTCCTGTACCTTTCAGACAACCCATAGTAGTGCGAGTCTCCCGCGCACTGGCACAATCGTCACTATTCAGCACATGTGCATGCTTAACTTGCAACTTACAGTAGTTCTTACTTGCACATAGAGAATTCAATTAAGTGATAATCTTCACATCAAGATGTCAGAGGTTTGACACCAGTATGACAGAAGGCGATTTTTTTTTTTTTTCTTGCTGCACTACAAGGATTTGACACATGGGCTTAGTCATGAAAAACCTTCCCAAGGAGCTGTTACACACACATTGGACACATACATTGTGTGTGCAGCATACTGTAGGCACAGCCCGTGTTCCAGGTAACCTTGTTTCTCTCAGTAACACCAATTGCAGCAGTGACTACGTGTCCAAGCTTAGGACAACTGTGGCCTTATTCCTCAACGATCACTTTCAGAAATACCTCTGCAAGATTTCTCATTGCTAGCGCTAGGCGTGTCAGCATCTATGAGCAACAGCATTCTTGGCATAGTGCTAAGCATGGTGTCTTAGCACAGAGCCAAGAATACTGTTGCCTGTAGACAAGCACCTGGTGCATCTGGCGGTTGTCAAGCAGAATCTTCTGAAAGTGTAAGTATCCTAAAAGTGATTGTCCGAGAATACTGCCTCCAAAGTTTCCACAGAAGGTCTTGGCTCTTGAATAGAAGTTTACCATTAAGCACTGTAAAAAGTGGCTCAAACTAGATATTTAGAAGGAATAAATTACTTGCTTCAAAGTGGTGTGCTGGCAGTGATGTACAAGGTGCACTGTGTTGTTGGAGGAGGCACAACTAGCAGACCTGGTAAAAATGCTGGCCAAACATTCTTAAAATGTTTCCTTGCACCTGAATAAAATTTGTCATGTTTGAAGATGTGTTTGTTTTAAATGTTTTTGGTTTTGGCAATTGTGCCAGAGTACATTTTCTACAATATTGTTGCTTTATTGAGTCATCTCTGCTTTTATCAGAGCACTGGTTATTGTGAAGCATTTTGGTGCCCCTGCAACTTTGTGATGCCGGGAGTGGGCTTTTGTAAATGTCCACCTAATGGACATGTCCACTAGGAGGACACTTACAGAAACCCCCCCCCCCACCCCACCCAGAGTGATTTTTTTTTTTTTTCATTTTATCTCATACTGCACAACCTCTCTGGGCACTCTCTTCAAATAGGGGCTCATGAACTTCTCATGTGGAACCATGGTTAGTGCCTGAAATGCAAAAATAATTAGTTGGCAATGAAAACGGGGTGCCTTCTGTAATCCGAGCCATTGTGAAACTTCTGAAGTACTTGCATTCACAGTGTGGTAGCTTTGCAGGGACTTGGATCACTTATGCACTGAAAAAGAGATCAAAAAGAGATACATTAGTGCTTCTACCTGTTCCACCACTAAAGGTGTGCAAGCAAGTTCATTTGTGGCATGCAGAATGAATCTGCAATTAGTACCTCGTAAATCAATGTACTGCATACCCCCCCCCCCCCCCCCCCCCCCAAGAAAGAATGCCAGTACTTTTAGGCAGTGTTAACATTGGCACAAGGATATGGCTACTTACCCAAGTTTATAGGATAAAAATGCACATATTATTATAGCATACCTGCCAACTCTACTGAACTTTCAGTTCAGGCTTGTTCTGTGATTTTACTAATGTTTCGTTAAGCTTTACTATAACAATTTTCTTTTACAAAAGGTTTCGCTCATTGGTCTCTGACCATACTTTTGGAAGTGAAAGGACACCCGAAGGGTACCTGCCGTGATGGCGTTGCGCTACTAAACCCAAGGGCACGGGATCGAATCCTGGCTGCGGCAGCCGCATTTCGGTCGGGGTGAAATGCAAAAACACCTGTGTACTGTGCATTGAGTGCTCATTATAGAACCCCTGGTGGTCAAAATTGATCCAGAGTCCCTTACTACAGCGTGCCTCATAATCAAATTGTGGTTTTGGCACGTAAAACCCCAGAATTTTAAGACCCAAGGGGTACCTGCTTTGAGCAAGGGGATTCAGACAAGTTCCTGAAATGGGCGAAATCAATAACATCAAAGTTAACGAAAGTCACTGTGATCTAAAAACAGTGTATTGCTTGTCAATTTGTAATCCAAGTTGGCGGCTGCTTGCGTGCTGCGTCTAAAGGTAAATCATCGTAAATAAAGTGCCTATATGCCCCTCAAAAGTAGTGTGCTTGGGGTAACCTATTAAAAATGTACATTATTCTCTCCTCTTCAGTGTTTTGTCGATGGGATTTTTACGAATTTTAATGTTCACACGTTTGCATGTATGCTATAGCATATCATCATACCTAGGCTTAGCAGGAAGGTAGTGCTGCTAGCAACACCTGGTGGAGGCGTTTTTTACGCAGTGTTTGAGCACACATATAATGTGCTACTGCATTCTACTTATCTGCTGTTTGTGCTTAACCAAAAGTACGTAGAATGTATGTTGTATGACACTTAGCAACACTATAATCTTAGTACAACTGCTTACCTTTTGCTAAGAGTTACAGTGCACAATAGCATCTAGCACATTTTGATAAGCACAGCCTTTGTAGCAGCACTATAGCAGCTCTGGCTGTGCATCACAGCCAGAGCCCATCGTAATGCATGTGCATGCATCAGGCTACTTCTTACAAGGTAATGAGCAAGTACATTAAAAAAAAAAAAAAAAATCGGTGGTTGTCATTTATATGCTCAGCGTGGAGTCCGCAGAAAATACCCGCTGCCTCACCCACAACTTAGCGGGGAAGAGGCCGCCGATTGGCGTAAAATACAGACTGGGGTATTCCCCCATTTAAAATTGCTAAACGCCATGTATCCCACTCGTTATAGGGCCAACTGTCCTTGGTGCGGCGGCATAGCTACCCTAATTCATGTAACTTTGGAGTGCGCTAAGCACCCTCATAGACCAAATACCAGTGACACAATGGAGCAGTGGGAGGCACAGCTCGCCAGCTCCGACCTGGCAAGACAAAAGTCTTTAATTAGCCAGGTCAGGCAGGCGCCAGAGGCCAGTGGGGCCCTGGACTGAGAGGCTCCGACCACCCCTCCTTAATATCTTTTCCATTACAATAATGTTTCTATTAAAGCTTCTATTATATGCTCCATATGTGATCAGCGACAGTCAACAATAATCGTTTCTCCTAGAAAAGTCATTGCACAGCCATACACTGCATATGCTTGAAGCAAATGGGGACAGTGCATACAAACATTTCGTATGGCTGGCTTACAAACGACAGCTTCATTGAGTGAGGGTAGACATATATGCAATGGGTGAGATAATCAAAACCTTAATCATGAACACTAGCCAATAGGTTGTCAGCTGAAGCATTGCTATTTATTTTTGTGCTATCTTTCTTTTTCATTTTTAGTTTGACCGCAACTGTTGCCATGTCTAGTAGAGGCCCCAAACAAAGCCTGCTTTATGACGGCGCCTTTCCCTTCTCTTAAGATCATCCCATGTATACAAGCTGCCACAACCGAAGAGTGCCTATTATTCACCCGTTTTGTCATGGTGTTGGCTTTACGCATTCTCTGTCTTATCCTTCTACCATACTATCTCCCCTCTGGGCTGTACCATGTAGGTACAAAAGTAAGTGCTGCAGCTTCTGCAATACTTTTGCAGGGGCTAATGCGCAATTACAGCCATCCATAGGGTACCGTGCCGATGGCCAGGAAGTTCCAGAGGGCATTGTGGCGACATCCCTGAAGTTCTCGCTGGAAAGGGCTAATAGACACTTCTCCCGTGTCCCTACCATGCATATTGTATACGTTCCAGTAGCGCACCCAGGATCTCTGCCAGGGGGGGGGGGGGGGGGGTTGACAGTTTCCCTTAGTTTGCCAATACCATCTAAACAGCACTAATTTCAATTTTCTTCACGGGAAATTGTCAAAAAATGCGCTTTTTGCGAGTGTGCAGACGATTGCATGTCTTACATCTTAGTTGCAGTACTCAAAGGCGCAAGAAAAGAAAAGGGGTTAAACAAAACGGGGGGTTAAGTCGACCTCAGGGGGGGGGGGGTTACAACCCCCCCCCCCCCCCCCGTCGGTGTGCCACTGATACGTTCTCAACCACCCCCGGACACGGCTGCAAGACAGCAGCAGCAGTGGAAAAGTCGAGGGAAGAGGCAAAGGAAAGCTTTGCTTTATAGTAACATCCACTGTTATCAGTACCATTTATATCCTACTGGGTAGAGCTTACAATAAAACAGTCGCTGAATAAAATAATCTAAGTACCCTTCATATTCACATAAATTCTCCACTTGAATGCTCCACCCCTCAACTGAAGTAATTACACTTCAGTAATGCTCCTCAGCAATTCCTCGAATGAGAAATTGCTTCAGAAATACTGTATTTACTCGATTGTAACGCGACCACGATTGTAACGTGAGGGGTAACTTTTCATTGCGACCACCAAGAAAAAATAAAACCGCGAAAGTAACGCGAAGGGGGACTTTTTGTTGCGTCCAGCAAAAAGAAGAAAACCGCTAACGTAACGCGAGACCACCGGATGCATGAAAAAGTCGCAGTTTCGCCCGAAAGACGAAGCATGAAGTACAGAGCTATACGGAGTAAGGACAGTACTTTTATCGGATGTATAAACTTGGAAACATTCGCTTACTAACTGAATTAACAAGCATGGTGTCAACCCGCCGTGGTTGCTCAGAGGTTATGGTGTTGGGCTGCTGAGCACGAGGTCGTGGGATAGAATCCCAGCCACGGCGGCCGCATTTGTGTGTGGATATCGAATGCGTGGCGTGCAGTTTCGTTCGAGACTTGTCGAGAGCTTCAAGGTAATGGGTATCAAATAGTATTGACAGCACAGAAAACAACCAGCTTTGGGAGGCCCCTAATGAGGCTACCTCATTAACAAGTAGCCTGCCTTGTGTAAAGCCCGCACCTTGTAAATTGTTTTAGAGAGGTGCAGGCCTTACACGAGTATTTAAATACGGTCAACACAACTCAACATGTATATATGGTGGCACAGTACCTTTAATTTCTTTTTAATTAGGTATATACATTTTATCCTATATAGTCCTGATGAGACACCTACACAGAAATGAAGCATCTATGCATGCAAGTGGCACAATCATGAAGACGATAACTTGGCAGCCTGTGTCTCAGCCCACTTGCGCTCAAACTCTTCCTGCTCTCTCCAAGCTTTCATCTTGGGATCCTCGAACTCTTCTTCTGGGTAAATACTGAAAGGTCGCAGGTCTTTGTACTTTCCTGCATCGAGTTTAAAAACGGCAGTGTTACACAAAGTGACCCATGGTACATATGCAAGGCAATGCACTTGTGTGTGTCGAAAATCTTGTGGGCAAGGAAACTTGAACAAACACTCCTTATACAGGGTGTTCCAGCTAATTTTAGCCAATCTGTTAAACAAAATTGGTGCAATATATGAATATAAGACCTACGGTGTCCTCTTTCACCACAGGATAATTTTAGAGCACAGATCTTAGGCGCCCGTCCCTGCGGCGAGCGTCGGCATTCCCAACGTAACCAAGCAAACGAGCACACCGAAAGATGAGAGCGTACACAGTGCGCAGCGGGGGGGGATGAAAAAGGCGGCGAGAGCGACGAGGCATGAGGAGGAAAGCGGAGAGGAGGGTGCAGCGGAACCATGAGGCAGAAATCTGAGCAGGGTATGGTGAAAGCGTGAGAATAAAAGTGTAGTGCAGTGAGAATGACTACGACATGGCACCAGAGAAGCGCGCGTCGTCTGGGAGGTCCATCGGTGACGGCTTGTGTGAATCGCGCCCACATGTCACCCACACGTGTTGCCTCTCACGATCTTCAGATTAGCGAGGCAGTCGTGCCACACTTAGCTACATTTGCACGAGACTGATTGTCCGCACCAGCTAATATACTGCGAAATGAAAACACGTATAGAGCCGTGCTCCAATTTTGCATTAGGAAGTACCGTAATCGTCTGTGAATTTTTTTGTGCACAAATTATTTAGCTAATTCTACAATTATTCAGCCTTTTAACTTTTTAATTAAAGGCACAACTTTTGATGGGAAAGCTGTTGTTGTGTCCTCAAACATCCCATTTAGTCGTTTTCAGCATGATATGTCCTGTGTAATTTTTTGCGCGCTTTATACCCCTGTCAAGCGGGCAAGTTAAGTGCACTGACGGGGGAGTGCACTTCGGGACCTTGAGTGATACTTTAGTCTATGCGGTTCTAAACGGGAAAACAGAGCACACTCGCAGTATAAAAAATGGCGACAGACTACGAGCGCTTTTTGTGATGATGTAGATTAAAAAGAAAAGTATTTCTAAAAAGTGATTGTTTTACGTTGTATTATTAATAAAAACAAACTTAATCTATGTTTTTTCAGCAAAAACCGAAAAGATTTTTTATTTTAAGAGTGTGGCAAGTCAATGCCGGCCAAGAAAAATGCCCAGCCAATCCAGAACGACATAGCGGCGTGCAACGAGGCGGCATTTGATCCTGCTAGAACAGAATATGAGCTGGTTTTAGGCTATTATCTGTGCGCAAGAGCTGTTCAACCACTAAAATGAACTTCTGTGTCCTTTTTTATGCATTACATTTTGTACCATTGAAACCGCTGGCGGCGAGGCTACGCACTCAGCCAGTAAAGTGTGTTCCGTGAACGCACTTCAACCGGAGTACACTCTTCTGCGAGTGACACTCCACTTGCGACGTTTAGATTTGGCAAAGTGCACTTAAACCGAGTGACACTCTCCGTAAGTGCACTTAACTTGCCCGCTTCACAGGGGTATTACTCGTAGTGCACAAAATATGAAAAGTGCCATGCGATTACCCCACTGTGCGCCGCAACACCAGTGGCCCCAAAAGTCATTTGAAGGAACTAACTCGGTTCACTGCCTGATTCGGCAATTGCCTGGTTATCGCATAGGATGCAATCGTCCCATGGAACACGCAGCTCGTGATCAGCAGAAGCCCAATACCAACACCAACAGTTTGCCACTACCAAGCGGTTGCCGAGTTGAGCAATAAGCAGAGTTACTTCCTTCAACTCACTCTTGGCGTCACAGCAAGTGGGTGCATAATTACATGGCACTTTGGATTTCGCGCACTGTGAGTAAAGCACAGAAAAAATAATTACGCAGGACATAGAAAGCTGAAAACTGAATTTGGTATCTTAGGATGTGGTAACAGCTTTTTTTATAGCCACACCCTTAATTCAAAAATTAAGAAAGTTTTATAATTACTCGGGTATTAGTACACAAACATTATCCTGGTGGCGGAAGAAGGCTGATAGCCGAACACCGTGGGTCTCAAAATTGTATATTGTACGAGTTTTTTTTTAACAGCTTGGTTAACGTTAGCTGAGAGCCCTGTATAGCTTATAAAGAGCACTTGTAACAAAGATTTCTCATACCCCTTTACTAAAATTCAATGTACTTTGGGTACATGTTTAATGAACCATATATACGAAGTTTAACAAAGCAAATATTCATTGAGAGGACAGAGTGAGGGGAAAAAAATATGAAAGTGTAGCTGTTAGCAGCTTGTACAGGATGTTACATCCAGGGTTTGTCGCGGCTTTTTTGCAAAATAAATTCAAGTGTTTGAACAGACTTCCAAGGCCCAGACAAAAAATTTTGAAGTACCAAAGCAACTTTTACAGGTTGAAAGCAAAACTGTTGTTAACAATGAGAAAACGTTTTTAATTGTGCACCAAAAAAAGGGCAGATGAAATGAGCTTAGCAAGCAAACCACCATCAGTAACATCCGTGACCACCATAAAGCTCCTAACCAACCTCATAGCCAGATATCCAAACAAAATCTGCAAAGTCTTAAGCGTCATGGCAAAAAACAGAACAAAGACACGGATGCAGCACTTATAGGAATTAGAGGGTTTTCAAAACCCCAAAATGTAATTTTGATATTCGAAAGTTACAAGGGCCACTACAAGCTCTGTGCACATGTGCCAGCTCCTAAAAGGTACCTGGACTGCATCACCAAAAAGAAGTAATGAGTGCCGTCATTGCAAGTGGTCAACTGATCACTGTCAACCAGACAGATATCAAAAGAGAAAAGAAGGTCATGAACAATTTAAAATATACAAAATTTTGCCTTCCCCACTTTATCAAAGCAAAGCTCTGCAATATTGCAAACTTTAGCTCTAACTCTATTTGAGCTACCAAAAACAAAGGCAGCCCTCATGGCTAACGTTGCCACAATGTGGTGAATCGCAGAAATCCCTGAAATTATACAAAAGCCTGTGCCACCTTCTTGTTGAAGGAGCCGCCATCCCTGCCAGCAGAAAACATCACTGCTGCTGCCTCCACGTCACATGTGTACTAACCTGCAGCACAAAGGTATCAAGCAATGGCAAAAACTCGGGGATTCTCGTTAAGTGCAATATCACTTCTGGAAACATGCCACACAGCAAAAGCTGGGAAAGAAGAAAAACAAAAAAAAAGGGGGGGGGGGGGGTTGCTGTCATAATGTGGGCCCTAAGAGAAGAAAGCAGGAGAGGAATGTCGTTAGCAGGTGTGCTAACTTCCTTGCACCAGTGACTTAAAACATTGTATTTTCTCGCATCTCTGCTAGTACTACACCCTTTCTAAGAATTCTTGCAGTAGAAAGCACCCTGGATGATGCCTCACAACTTCTAGTCTATAGCCAGAATTTGTGACAGGGCCTGGTGAGAGGGCCTTCTACATATTGCCACCAAAGAGAAAGGACCATCACATATCGGTCACAGGTGATTGGCATTCTGTGAACACAGTTCGAAAAGAGTTAAGAACAGTAATATAAAACATTGTTGTCTGGGAACTTAAAAGCATCCCTTTTAGCAAGAAATTTAGTAATGTTAGCATTACCAGTTACTACACAGATGCACAGTCCAATGGGGCATTGCAAGTGTAAATATGATTCTGAAATAAATCCTGCCAGTCAGCCACCTAAAACTATTGCTGCATTTCAGAATAGCAACACAGAATTATCAAGCCATCGGCACTTACCAATGCGAAACCGCTCTTTCCTCATTTCATCAACCAGCCAGCTAGGTGTGCCTTTTGGTATCTTGTAGATGTTCGGGTATTTTGGTATGGGTGGTTCATCTTCCAGAGGATTAAGGGACTTCAGACGCTTCAGGTAAACTTCTTCCCGAATGTCTCTGGGGTCTCGGTATTTGTCAAGATATCTACACACCATAGAGCAGATTAATGTCAAGAGGATACGAAAAAAATTTTGCTCTACAGTACACACACAATAACACCACGACCCTCTCGTCGAGGTTGCGTCTCGAGGCTCTGCGGAGCTCCGCCCTCGACGGCCAAACCTGGGCGACCCAGCACGCCTGTGAGGCGGCGGCGAGGCAAGCCCTCGACGTCCCCTCATGGGATGCTTAGGCCCGGCCATCATAAAGTGCTGGTTCTCTAATAAAAGTTTATTCCTCCGCCTGTGCTGTGCGAAATACGCAGCACAATTGCAGTGCTGGCTGATAAAGCACCCCTCGTCAGATCGGTTGTAATGGCAGTTTTGCTGGGCATATTCTCCTAAGCAAGCACATCACTATTTTTCCAACAATAATCGTGACCCGCTGCATGTGATGTTTCATTGAGCTCTTTAGTTTTTCTTTCTCTGCAGTAGAACATTTAGCTTTCTGTTGTGCTTCCACAACAGTCTGCATCCTTTGTAGAGGATTTTAGCTTGGGGGACGTGCATTGCTTGTCAAATATCAACGAAATGAAGTCCACATGCATCTGCTAATTTGTGGCCAAGCATTGAAAATGGGCAGGCAATTGTTTGGTAGTTTTGTGGTGATGGTGCCATTTGGAGGGCTGTGCACATCTGTTGCCCTACTCGTCACGTAGCTGCTAAAGCATTGTGGTCCAACCCAACTGTTGTGTCAAAGGTTCCACATTGTTTTCGAGTAGAGGAAGAGCACTTAACAGCTATCGCTAGAAACGATTATTCCAGTCAAATTACAAGCAGGCAATAACTGGTAGTGTTAACACTGAAAAGCTACAACAGATGCAGTATATAGGCCCCCTTTCGTTTACATGTAGTCAAACTGCACATACAACATGTAGCCTGCACAAGTTATACTTACAGCCTAGATGAGACAACAGTGAAGGTTGTCAGTTCAAGAAACTTCACATACTATTCAAACAGTATTACCCACCTCTGGGACTCTATCTTTATATACAACCGTTTCATCAGACAACACCTTATAACAAAAGGCACTTTTGTAGCAACATATAGCAAGAACAAACCACTCTCTTCCATTGCTCATTAAGGTAGAAGAACAAGGTATTCTTTCTATCAGAGGTGCTTATCTAGAACAGAGTTCCACATGCAACAATTCATCGTAGTCTGTGAATGAAGTTTTGTAAACAGCTTACATATTAAAAGGCTCTCTGTGAGGGTACAGGACTTGCTTTGGGACATATTCTGGAGGGTGAACATATTCAAATGTGGGCACCCGCATCTCTGCAAATAGATCATACTTATTTAGAATTGCAATTGTCAATTAGGAATGCATGCAAAGCAAAAGCATCCTTAAAGCTCGCATATAAAACCAGAAGTGGCAATGCTTGCTATGATGACACATCAATATGAAGACATTTAAAGGGATACTAAAGAGCCATGTTAACTGAGACTGGTGGTTTACATTTCTGGTATATATAATAGGTCATTCTTAGCATCCAGAAACGATGCGAAAATGAAAGATGAATTGCAACGTTGAGTTGTTAGTGAGTTGTTGTTGCAATGACGAGTTGTTGTGAACACGGGCTCTCTGGAATTTTTCAGATTTTCACAGCGTTTGCTCAAAGCTTCCGAGTTGTTTATAAATAGAAAGGACTACATTGTACTCAAAAATAAGCAAATTCCTCAAGTTAACTAACCACCACTTTCAGGAGCTTCTTTTGCACAAAAAGAAATTCTGCTAACATACTAAAATGCCATGATAAATTCAAAAACAAAATATGGGAATTCAGTACTTCTGCTAATAATTACCCTTTATTTGTCAAAGCAATGTAAGTAAAGTTGTGAAAAAAATCATGGAAATCCCATAAACTATGGGAATTGGTGAAAGCAAAGCTTTGGTGAGCTGGCAAGACAAAATGGCGCATTATGATGGAAGATGCACAGCAGATTTTGCCAACAACACGTCCCATAACTGTCCGCAGCCACAGTGGTGCTCAACCTTGCACAAGAAAAAGCTTTATTTACTATTAGAATATGTTGAAACGCAACCACGCTCCACAGCACCACCACAGATCACAACATCTACACCTTCGGATGCCACAAAGAAATGATCTGAAGTGAAGGCGCGAAAACGACGGGACCATCGACTACGAAAAGCAGGGACCCATCGACTACGCCAAGCAGAGTGCAGTCCCCAAGCATCGTCAACGCCGCGATTGTTGCGTGGTGAATTGTCATGAGGATCATGCGCTTGACACACTGGAGTTTTGAATTCACCGTGCTGTGACTTGGCGGCGAGCGACAAAGTTGGCTGGGTAGTACAAATTGCAGCTCTATGCATTGAGTTATGCTGTCACCGGGCTGTACAGCCAGCCTCGCTTGCTTTGCTTGTGTGCTCAGGCTTCATTTCTAATTTTATTTTGATGCTCAGTTAACGAAAAAGGCACCTGCGTTCGCTGAGAATAGCCTGTGGATCATCTCGTCAAGAGTGTGCCCCATTCTTCACTTAACCATGCAAAAGGCTGGAGCAAAAACGCTGTGGAGTCAAAAATTTTTTTTTCTTTTTCTTATTACAGTAGAACCCCGCTGTTACGTTTTTCACGGGACCGTAAAAAAAAAACGTAAGAGCCGGGAAACGCAAGAGCCAGGAAACAGGAAAAATTGAGAAATGGGAGTAGTGTTGAACTGGCACACAATATTATTTTAATTCTTACGTGCGACAAAAAGTAGTTTCGCCCGACAGCCGAAGTATCGGTTGCGATGAGCTATACAAAGTAAGAATAGTAGTTTTATCGTCTGTATAAACTTGTAAACATTCGGTTATTAACTAATTAACAAACATGGTGTCAGCGCCCACAGGCAAACATGAACACATCACACTCGATGAGCGCGGACACGCGCAGTTAAGCGCCGCTGCAGAAGCGAGCGAAGTGACCTTCGTGCTGTTGTCTATCGCTTCAACCCAAACTGAGCACCGAGAACACGCAGCACGCACAAAGCCACGAGCCGCCGACGCACCTACACTGCGTAGAATCTGCCCCCACGCAGATCGTTTTCAAGATACGGCCCGCGGGACCGCGCGCCGCCGCGCAGTATGATGCCAGAGCACAACGCTGCCCGCTATCCCCGCCACCCCCCCCCCCCCCCTCGCTCCCTCGCTGGTGCCTCGAGCGCAACGGAAGGAGGCGCGCTTCCTCCCTGCTTTTCTTTCGCGCGCGAGAGGCGGTCGTCGGCTCCCCTCGCACGCTTTCACTCGCACATTCAGCATACGGCCGCGCGGCTTCCCTCGCAAGCTTTCACTCGCACATACAGCATACGGCGCGCGGCGCCGTATGCTGGAGTGAAAGCGTGCGCTGTATGCTGTATGTGCGAGTGAAAGCGTGCGAGGGGAGCCGACGACTGCATCTCGCGCGCGAAAGAAAGCATACGGCGCGCGGTGACGGCGTTATCGCCCTTGGACTTTATACAGAACGTCTATGAGCCAAAACCAATTTTAGGGCCGCAACGCGTCATAGACATCATCTTTAGATAGCAAAAGCGGATATCAAAGGCCATACTTTTGCTGGCGGAAACCGAAAATACGTAATAAATGTCGCCCCCAGCACTTTGAGCGGCCAATGCCATCGTCAAGCAACCAAGCCATGCGACATGAAAAGTCAAAATGGCCGCTCGGGCCGGCGCGGTGTGGCAGTTCGCAACGTATGATGCGGGAACGGTCCCACAGTTGCGACGTAACAGCGGGGTTACCAATGCATTGGGTTCTATGGGAGCTGTGCAGGGACCGGCCGAAAACGACGTAACAGCCGGGAAAACGCAGCACCCGGGAACATAACAGCGGGGTTCTACTGTATAAAACTCCCACACACAGGAATTTACAGGACTTAAGGAATTTCTGAAGGTGAAGCAACTCACATAATTAAGCGAAAGTTCCTAGACGATTGAAACTTCTTTAGAACAGGTTGCTGAGAGGACAAGTTAAAAAAACATTTATCAACTGACATGGTACAGTCTGTTACAGAAAGTAGTTAGGGAACTGTACATAAAAAGTGATATTTAAACATCCCTTATCACATTACATGTTGCTGTAAACAAATGAATGACAACACATGAAACTATTGCTGCGACATTGATTTAGCTCTGTAAGCAAGATTAATGCGCACCACATGCAGTAATTTGTTTACAGAGAAGTTAGGACACTCAATCGTGGTATTTACCAATGACTGGAAATGTACTTTTACAGCATAAGCATGTATGTGACCAGCAGTCTCAGCGTCAACATGTACCAAAACCGGTAAAGCTCAGTCACGGTGCTTATGCCAGCAGCTTATTTATTCTTAAATTAGTTTGATTAGTTTCTTACTTCATTGTTCAGGGGCCACAATTCCAAGTTGATGCGCATTAAGCAAATCGACATCTATTGCAACAGTCTGCCGCTACATCTTGTCATAGCGCGACTTGAGCAGTACATACTCAAAAGTGTGGCAGCGCAGCGGAACTGCGTGTGCGATTTCTTGTGTGCAATACATACATTTGGCACAACGTTTTGCTTCCTTGGTGACGGATGCCATGCTGCAAAGTCTCCTATGCACGAAATTCTCCAAAATTCCCGCAGCTCAGACTAGTAGATATACCGCGGTGTTTTGCATTCACCAGCAGGGCTTCACATTTTGCACTACCCGAAACCAGTAAGCGCAGCATGGAGGGCTCTGTTGACAGGTGCTTCCACAGCGCCGCCTGGGCAGGCCGTCATGTCCATGCGTACACACTTATGCATGAGGAGTCTCAACGCGCTGAACTGAAGATGCTGTGTGTTTGGCCTTTCTAGACGTGAGCCACAGCCTAATGGTTAGACGGTCAGGCTGCTGCACTAAGGGAACCATGTTTGAACCCAATCACCGAACACAAATTTAGTTTCTTTATTGAGCAACAGCTTCTACTCGGCGAGAAAACGAAGCCAAACGCTAAAGCTAGGGGAAAGTCAGAGAAAGCTTCACTTTAATATACTCTATCAGCATCTGCTGATTTATTATTTGTTTTTAGTGTCTCTATAAGGGAAAGATGTAGAACCTGCTGATTGACCATTTTTAGTGTCTAAAGAAAAGATGTAGATTAAAAGATGACTCAGATTTTTTTTTTTTTTTTTTTTTTTTTTTGCATTATGCACTGTACTGAAACATGTAAAAAAAGCCAAATTCAGACTACGATAGGTGGCAAAAACCCTGTAATGCAGTAACAGTGGCTGGACAATTCTAAATTTGGTCACTCTTCCACACTTGTTTGTTGATACCGTACATGCTAGCCACCACTCTAATTCATTCGGAAAGTTGGAGGAAATCACCTGCTTTTAGAGGTACTACACTAAATTTTGAATTCCTAAATGAAGCAGCAAAAAAAAAAAAAAAAAAACATTTTTCTTTTTCAGCATCCCTGTGCTACATTCAACACATTTTCTTGCTTTACAATACTAGTTGGTGTTCAGATGTTTTGCACAGCACTTTGCATGCTTAATTTGTTGCATCATGATGACATTCATCACTCATACCCTAATGTTCACAATTATGCTCTGTCAAGTGGCTTTTCAATACAAAATCTTTTCACTCTTCAGACAATATCAAGATACCAGCAAGTAACATCTTTCTCACCAGGCACCTACACTTCATGACAATCTGCAGGTTTTCCATGCACATCTGCTAAATGTTTGTGCCTTGAAAATGTGTACATCTCTTAGGCTGTGTTGAATGTGTTGCACTCCACTTGTAAAGTGCACCTGCCATTAGTTGTGCAGCAGCACAAGTAGTAGAAACACCTGTGAAGGCTACTGGAAAAGTGGCTCAAATCCACGTCTATATAAGTCCATGACAATTTTTTTCAATTTTGGCTTTTGCTTCAATATTAGCAATAGACGCCAGGTTTCTGGCAAAATCTGAGACATAAAACAGACATTATGGGCAAAATAAGCTCTAGGCTAAATAAAGAAAATTTTCCAGTTTTAAGATGATACAGGTGTATAATAAACGCCCCAGTTCACGTACTTTCAGCAGAGGAAGATCAAGATGATATAATGGATATCATAATTGCAACAGAAAAAAAACAGCATGAAACACAAAAGAAAGCATAGCATGTTCAAAATTAAGCACTGGCTGACATGCAAACCTAGCAGTCAACTAGTAACAATGTTGGTCTTGCCCGAATTATGCTGTAAACCTACGCATTAACGCATTCCAATGAGCTTACCAATGCGCAAAAAAAAAAAAATGAAATGTCAACAACTGCACAGTAATTTCGAACTACCGTAAAATACCGCAGAAAGCCCAGTATTAACATTTCCAAAACTTCCGAACTCTGAAAATATGTTAAGCGCCTACCCCCTCCAAAGCGCCAGCATCAGCCGAAATATTCCCCCCACTGCAGTCGCTACGAGACCACTAGGGGTGATGTTGGTTATATTCGCTTCCTTGCAGTGGAAAGGGAAAGACCGATGGGGGTGAAGATAATGCAGAGTGACAATGCTAGAGTGACAATCCTTGAAAAAAAAAAAGAACCAGTGTTCGCAGGGCTTTTGTGAGACATTTAGATAATGTGTGCACGCAGCCGCTGTTCTCACACTTATTGTGCAATCCGCTCGCCACACGATACACTCCTACACCATCACTAGAAAAATTGAAGTTGAGTGACACCGCGCGTCAGGAAAGAATGTGAGCTGAACCTTTCGGCATTTCAAGATAGACAGAAAAGGAATCCGCGAGTGGGACTCCAAGTATGACGTCCTAAAGTACCTCAACTAATGCAAGCAGAAGATGAAGCACAAACTAATGGATGGCAGGCCCGTCTTCAATGAAGAATTGGACGACGCCCTCTACGATTACTTTCAAATGAAACGAGATGCTGGCCACGCTGTCAGTAACCGGCTCCTAACAGTGGAAGCGCTGAGAATTGCTGGAAACCTGAACCTTGGCAACTTCAAGGCCTCAAGCATGTATATCAACCAGTGGAAGAAGCGATTAGGAGTGACAATGTGCGTGTCCACCAACGACAGTCAGAAGGCCTCTGCTGACTGCAAGGAAGCTGTTGATGCCTTTCACTCAAGAATCGCAACTTTGAGGACACGCTTCGACTACATGGCCTACAACACCTGTAACATGGCCCAGACTATGGTTAGAATGGACAGCCCAGCGACTCGTACCGACAACATCGCAGGGGAAAGCAGCATACGGATCACCAACACCGGCTGTGCCCATCACGGTTTCACCGTGGCCCTGGTGGCCCAAGCGTCTGGGGAAAAAACTTCCAGCGTTTATCGTCCTCAATGAGCCTACAGGAAGAATTCCGGCTCGGGCATTCATGAACCTTCGAACACCATTTAACATAGTCTTCTGTTTTAATATATTCTTCTCTTGTATCATGTGACAACACGGAGGAACGCTGGTCGCAAAGGCAATTGAAAGTGGCAGAGCCAACTATGACATAACTGCAACCTAGGCGCAATAATTGAAGCGTACTTGGTGAAAAGCCATTCACGGTTGTTCCTAATTCTTGTGCCCTTTATCTTCTTTTCTACAGCAAATGTACAATTAACTTTGTCTAAAAATGGCTGGATGACAACCGAAAAATGCCTGCAGTGGTTCAGCCGCACTTAATGTCCCAACACGAATGATGCTCGTCATCGACCAAGCCCCCATCCACAAAACGAAGGCCGTTGTCGACGCAGCAGATGCCGCCAGTAGCAACATCATGTACATCCCAGGAGGGTGCACAGGAATCCTGCAGCCTGCGGACATCTACTGGAATAAGCCATTCAAGGACTCCCTCCGCATGTCATGTAAGCTGACAGGCTGAGTTCATGAGGAAGGGAGAGCATACTCCTAAAGGGAACCTCCAGAAGCCGTCACGCCAAGATGTGCCGAACTTGTGTCGACGGCTTGGGCTGCTGTGCCTGAAGAGATGGTCGCACGATCCTTCAAGGGGTGTGGGATCAGTGTCGCATTTGATGGCGGCGAGGACGGGCACTTGCATAACCGACTTGCAGGCACCGAAGAGCCCGTGGTCTGTTCAAGTCGCGCGAGTGTCAGCGACGAATGCATTGACCACTTGGTCTGCACCGACTCGGAAGAGTCGTTCGCTGTGTTCAGTGGTGATGAGTAGGTGCTAGTGTACCCCATCAATTACCATTTGAAAATGAACATGCTTTCTTCAATTCTGTAGCCACCGTAGCCCTGCTTTGAAGGTTTTCGTTGGCCGCCATCTTGGTTTTAAATGCTTCGACCGGACAAGCACCCATATCTAGATTAACCCAATTTTCAGTGAAAGTGGGGTGGGTGCTTCCGCAGTATATTACGGTGTCTTGTCACAAAAAACACACACACACAGTTGGAAGCTTTCACAAGTTTGCAAAGGTGCTGCTGCAAACATTTTTGGTCCAGGAAAAGTTCTTTGTTCGCATACCAGCAGTACTTAAATATCTACACTTACTCAAAATTTTGTGGAAGAAATCCACCAGACTATCTTCCCAAGTGCACTGAAAGAATGCTAGTCCAGCAGGTGTCAACATGCTTTCGAACTCCTTGTAGAAGTCGTACGTTCTAAATGTCCTTTCCTTCAGACTTGTACTGTGGAAGAACAATACACAAAAAAAGCTAAGTACACAAATCCAGTTTCTCAATGCACTACAAAGACATTTACAATATTTACAGACATTTACAAACACGCTCACGTTGGTTTCGACGGGAATTCAGGGCGCAGGCTCCTTTCCCAAGCGTATCACCCCTGAAGGAAGCTGAACGCCAGGCCGGGGCATACTTGTACCCATTTGAACCAGTGGGTGCCCGGCGGCGGTGGGAATCGAACCCACAGCCTCCCGCAGCGGAGGTGGGCGTTCTACCACTAGGCCACGGCCACCATTAGCCCTTTCCTTTTACTAAGTGACTTTAATTTCCCTAATATAGTACGGTCCAATGTGCGTTCCTATTGTCATCCTTTTTCCAGTGAAGGCGACAGATTTCTGAATGTGTGCAATGATTTCAACTTGTCGCAGCTTGTAATGCAGGCCACTCGAATTACGTCTACTACTTCTAACATCCTAGATTTAGTGCTCACCACTACGCCTGATCTTTTCCATCCTATATCGTACCTACCGGGGCTGAGCGATCACTTACTGCTCCATTTTTCTTTGAGCTGCACCGTGCCCCATCAGAGTAACCACAAAAAATATATCCATGCCTATAAACACGCTGATTATGATGCTATTAACCATGAGCTTTCTTCATTTTTAAATGTTTACTTGCCCAACTTTCATGATCGCTCCGTGAATACTAACTGAAATTTATTCAAAGAAAAAGTTGCATCGCTCATCGAGAAATACGCTCCACGTATAGTCATCTCGACAAACTCGCAATCGCCATGGTTCAGTCAGTCGTTAAAGAGGCTCTGTAATAAGAGAAAACGAATGTTTCCATCTGCAAAACTAACCGGTACTCAAGAACGTTGGACGGCTTATGAGGCTGTGGCTACTGAATACAAAAAAGCTCTTAAGCACGCCAAGGATTCATTTTTCAATACTACATTACCATCTCTTTTAATTAGTAACCCTAGGCAATTTTGGAGCGTAGTTAACAAAAGAGATAATTCAGCTATCACCCTTAAAGACTCAAGCGATCAACTAATCCCACTTGATCAGTGCGCAAGTGTTCTGAACTCTGTATTTGTTTCTGCTTTTTCTAAAACTGTGTGTTCTGTAACCCCTACCTATCCCAGTAATGATTTTTTACCAATGGACCCTATTGTCTTTGATATTGCTGGTATAGAAAAAATAATAGATAAACTAAAAGTTTCTTCATGTGGCGTTGATAATATAAATTCCAAGTTTTTAATCACGACAAAAGTATACAGTGCTATAATACTTTCTAATCTATTCCAGCAATCTCTTGAGACAGCCTGCATTCCGGAAGACTGGAAGGTCGTGAGGGTGATTCCTTTGCACAAGTCTGGGGATAGCCATTCGCCACTTAATTATCGACCCATTTCACTTACGTGCATTCCATGTAAAATTATGGAACATGTCATTTACTCTCACCTTGCATCATTCCTACAGTCAAATGCCTTTTTTACAGATCACCAGCATGGGTTTCGCAAGTCATTTTCCTGTGAAACTCAACTTATATCGTTTACACATGACCTAAATTCTATCCTTGACAGGGGTTCCATTGTTGACTGTATATTCCTAGATTTTTCAAAAGCGTTTGACAAGGTTTCTCATCAACTGCTCTTTTTGAAACTAAGTAAACTTAACCTTGATCCTAACGTTCTTCAATGGCTGCGCTCTTTCCTCACCGATCGTTCACAATTTGTCACAGCTAATAACACTTCCTCCTTCACTTCTGCAGTTGAATCGGGCGTTCCACAAGGCTCTGTGCTGGGACCACTGCTTTTTCTCATCTATATCAACGACTTACCTGATAGATTACGTTCATCAATTAACCTTTTTGCAGACGACTGCGTCATATACCGCGAAATTAACAGTGACTCTGATGTAGGTCTTCTTTAGTCCGATATCAACCACGCTCTCGACTGGGCTAACATCGGGAACATGGAACTAAACACTAACAAATGCAAGTACATGCGTGTTTCTCGCCGTAATACCACACTGCCTTCATATCTTCTCAATACTAGTAACCTTGAATCTGTGTCCTGCTACAAATATCTAGGCGTATTTATTTCTTCTAATCTTTCTTGGCAGTTGCATGTTGACCATATAACCAACAACGCTAATCGCATGCTGGGCTACATAAGCTGCAATTTTTATCTTTCTTCTAGTTCTGTAAAATTACTTCTTTACAAATCGTTACTTCGTACTAAACTGGAATATGCTGCATCTGTCTGGGACCCTAGTCAAGAGACGCTCATCTATCAACTTGAATCTGTCCAGAACCGGGCGGCTCGCTTTATTCTTTCCAATTATCACCGTAACTCCAGCGTCACTACTATGAAAACAAGCTTATCGTTACCTTTGCTATCACAACGTAGGAAAACATTCAGTCTTTGCCTATTCCATAAGATATATCATGACAACCCCATTCTTAAGAATAAATTGATAACCCCTTCGTGTTACGTTTCAGCGCGCATCGACCATCGTCATAAGGTTGGTATTCCGTCATGCCACACCAACCATTTTTTCAATTCATTCATCCCCAGTACGTCAGCAAGTTGGAATCACCTTCCCCGATCCGTTGTCGAAATATCTGATAACGCTAAGTTCAAAGCTGCTTTTACAAACCTGCTGTTATCATGAACATAATTGTAGCATTGTCAGTTTTTTTATTTTTTCTTCGCAATTGTTTTTACCACACCAATCTTTTTAAAACGGGTGTTGTGTGCTTTGTAGGCACATATTACTACTTCGAGCGTCATGTATTTCGTTTTATTTCTTTGTTGCAAAATATTTATTTATGCTTTGTTTGTTCAGCTGGTTTTCTCTCCTTGTGCTGTGCGCTATTTATTGTTAATTGCCTTTATTGTATTGATGTAACTATTATTTTTTTTCCTTTTTCCCCCGTGAACCTCAATTATGCTATGTTTTATACAAGTTTACTGCTGTTTCTTGTTTCCCACTTCTTCGAATGTAACCCACTCCCCTCTGTAATGCCCTCGGGCCCTGAGGGTACTGAAATAAATAAATAAATAAATAAATAAATAAATAAATAAATAAATAAATCAGTCCTTGAACATATCTAGAGCAAATATATGAAATGGTGACATATGAATCAAATATTATATTTATAAAGGGCCCCTTACAAGACTTGGCCATTGGAAACAAGCAAGAATGGTGTGCAGATGACACACCAACGATCGTGTCTGTAAAACACCACATCTATGTATGCCGCAAAAACAGCTGAAAATGCAAACAAAACCCTGCACACCCTTATTCTCAGAGCAGCCAGTCTAATAGTCAGTCAGTCTAATAGCCAGTCAACCCCTACCAAGATGTGTGCTTCACCACCGTGCACATCTGCCTGTGGCAGTGCACCGTTTACAAGAGAATGAGAATGCAATGAATTATGAGAAACTGATGTCTAAAAGCAATGCACACAGCCATCTAATGTGCAGCACTAAAATGAAAACATACACAGAATGCAAAAAATACCATTATTGCCAATTCTTGCTTGTGACTGTTCGACAACTAGACAGTTCAGTAGACAGTTCTTATTTTTGACAGTGTGCCAAATTGGGCTGGTTGGTACATCTTGGTGACAAGCAGATTTAACAGCGTGGTACAGGACACAGAAAGAACAACAAAGACAGAATGCTGATGACATCAGTCTCGCAATTCTGCTACGTCCTCAGATGATAATTCAAATACTACAAATAGCAGTGAGTCTGCAGACGATGTCAGATCAAGAAATTTCATTTTAAACAATAAAGATCCCAAACCAAGCCCAGACTCATCAGCGTTCCAGTGGGGAGTTTACTTTTCTGTCCGTTGACAACCACTAGAAAGAGGCAGTTTCCACTAGGTATAAAACTTTTTCTTTTAAATCATGTCACTTACGAGTTAAACATTGAAACATTCACTGTAGGTAATAAAAGCATAAACAGTGCATATTTAAGAATATTCTTAAAATTTTTTTCTATGTTATCAGCAGAACACTAAAACATTTCCCATATTTTTCAGTAAACTGTTTTTCAAAACTAGATATGCCCTAATGTACATTCTTAAAATTTATATCCTTGCAAAGTGCATTTCTTTAACTTTATGTTGATATATAACATGTTACTGTGACTATGATGGTAGCATATTCAATAAAAAAGCTTTATTAAAGCATTAACAGTATGGGCAATTTTTTTTATGGTAACGAAGCGTTAAACACTATCGACAGCAGAAGCAACACCAAAATGACTACGACAACTGCCTTAACTATCACAAATACATATACTAATTAGAAATTAAAGGACAGTTTTTGGAGTCAGCCGGGTGGCAACCTGTGTGAAGAAGCAGTTTGTTTTCTACTGGTAGAACCAGATTTTCAAAATCAGAATGCTTGCTCGAGCACTTAGGCGATTGCTCCAAATCAGCCAGTGGAATTCACCATTATCAGTGATGTGATTGGCCAAGGCCATTTTGGAGCAGCTTTTTGGAGCAACCAAAAGTGCGCTTTGGAGCAGGAAAGCGAGCTTTTAGAGCATCTCAATGCTTATTCCAAATGGAAAAATTTCCTTTGAGAGAAGCAAGAGAGCTTACAGAAGGAGGAAGCCCAATTTATCGGGAAAGAAGCCCATCTTTACCAAGAATCACTTAGCTCAACATAAAGTTGTGGCACTAAAACATGCAAATCCCATGCATGATGACGAAGTAATGATGACGGCGGTGTGATCACAATGGCATCATGGCAATGGAATGACAACTGTATGAAGACGATGGTGTGACAAAAATTAGATGATGAAGCTGGGATGGCGATAATACAACCACTACAGCATCACGATGATAGTATGACCACAAACCACTCTAATCTCTGCTTTAGCTTTCCAGTTTGCAGGAGGCTGGGCAATAAAATGGCGGGAACTGTAGAAGTGCACATGGAGATGGGAATTTGGGGAACTCGACTATGGAAGAGCTTTAGGAGTGCGCAAAGCTCGCTTGCTAAGCTACACCAGCAGAAAACAGCAAAATGGCAGCAGTGCAAGGAAGAGAAACAAGCTCAGCAGCATGTGCGAAGAGTAGCAAAATTTTCAGTCGTTATGTGCCCACTTGACGAAACCACAGGAAAGTCGCATCGCAAAAAGGCTTTGCTGTATTAGTAGAAGGCTTTTCCATAAAGCGTTATTAAGAAAGTTGTGTGCTCTCACCTCCTAAGCGCCATTTCAGCAATGGCCGGATCCAGCACATTCTAGGCACGCAGTAGCCCGACTCTTGCACCCATGTTTTACTTCCTCCATGTGCACACATGATGAGTGCGTGTGATAAATGATGTCGCTTGTTAGATAAGGGTGTTTTTTTAAAGTAGCAGAAAACACCCTTTGGAGCAGTTTGGAGCAATTGGAGCAGCAATCACATCACTGCATTATACTTTGACTCATCATCAAATACAGGTACTATATCAAGATAACTGCAGGAAAGCTTAAGGGTTTACTGCAAGCAAATACATTGTAAGATTATGCTTGCATAACTACAAATAGCTCAATTTGGCTAGGTAAAGCTAGAAAGGTAGCAAAAACAAATCATTCAGTCACATACAACCAAATAAGGCAGCCCCTCACCTATTTGTGGGTAATTTCCATTTAGAGTAGTCAATCAACCTTTCTTGTTTGTACAGGACAAATACAAACCGATGATAGCCAGCACCGCGAGGAAGAAAAGGCTGCAGGTAGTCACATACCACTTCACCAGCTGTAATGTTGTTTCCTTTGATGTTGCCACTGGCGAATAAAAATTAATAATAAAAATTAAGCAGAGATATTGCAAAAAGCCACAAATTATGCACACATTTAACAAACTTGCAAAAGATGCACAAAACAATCAATACACTGCATGACCAAAGGCAATGTCCTTTCTAAGCAGCAGCATTTTTATTTGTGCACTGCTTTGCTTGTCCTCTAGCACCTGCCATTCTCTGCAGCTTCGGATGGATAAGGCCACATATTGCAACACGCATGCATTGCACCTTTATTTTTCATTCTAATCACTCCACAAATGAAGCATCCTGCTCAGTAAAAAGAAAAGATTAGAGGTTGCAGGACGTAGCAGAGAAACTTGCTTGTGCCAGTCAATGAACAATTGTCAACTAGAAAGAAGCAACACCATGCCACAGGTGAAACATGTCACATTTAAGCTTCGCCATCAAAGGACTGTGACAGCACAGAGATTCTGCAACTATCGACTCACCAAAATTATTCAGGCAGGTCTTGATTAGGAAAAGAAAAAAAAAGGATATTGAGGGTATGATTATAGAGTCTCAGTGAGGGCTAGCATGATTATACAAGTGTCTCAAACAAATCGTTTTCTTTATTACTAGGGGTGTGGGAATAGTAAATATTTCAAATATGAATCTAATAGTCTTTGCTATTTCTTTATTACTAGGGGTGTGGGAATAGTAAATATTTCAAATATGAATCGAATAGTCTTTGCTATTCCATTCGCATTCGTTTCCAGAATTTACAGGTGTCAAATATTCACTTCTGCTAGAATATAAGGAACAACAACACTCATTGGAGACTCATGGAAAAAAAAAAAAGACATCACACAGGGACTGTTCCAAATGATTCTGCTGCAGGCACCAGTTCCCTTGGAGAACGCATGGAGCAGCCAACTTGTGTACAATAACTTCCATGAATTTAATAAAAATTCCTTGTCTTTAGTTAGTCCATAAATTTATCTTGATTTAAGCAAACCACTCTTCCTTAGTTTCCTCTCTTTGAACCGATGTACAGTGTGTGCTAGGGTGTTACACTTGGCTCCATCAAGGAACACAGCACTCTACATCCATGTGGTGATGTACTGTTCCCTCAATTCATTGCTGTCTAAGCATGGTGCACTGCATAACTGAAAAAGTTGTTTATCATTAACAACTCCTCAGTTGACGACGCACGAAGCGCACCTTACGCGCCCCTCCACCGCTGACGTAAGCGCGTGTAATGAGCGCCGTTGCAGCTGGCGCGCACAAGCGAGCGAAGGAGCTTGTGCGCGCCGGGAAAGGAGAAGCGAGAGAAGAGAGAATGACGTCAACCCTCCGCTGTGTTAGGCAGGCGTTCACTCTCTCAGGTGGTGGGTAGCTCTAATTAGCCTGTTTTTATTTTAATTAGTAATGAGCAGGTCATCATCATCAGCCAATTTTATGTCCACTGCAGAACAAAGGCCTCTCCCTGCTACCTCCAATTACCCGTCTTGCGCTAGCCGATTCTAACTTGCGCCTGCAAATTAACTAACTTTATCATCCCACCTAGTTTTCTGCCATCCTCGACTGCGCTTCCCTTCTCTTGGTACCCATTCTTCTGTAACTCTAATGGTCCAGCGGTTATCTATCCTACGCATCACATAGCCTGCCAAGCTCCATTTTTTTCTCTTAATGTCCATAAGAATAACGGCTAAGCCAGTTTGCTCTCTGATCCACACCACTCTCTTCCCGTCTCTTAACGTTAGGCCTAAAATTTTCCTTCCATTGCTCTTTGTGCGGTCCTTAATGAGCAGGTACCCCTGGTTTAAGTGTGACGTCACTGATGACATCACTTCTGGTCTTGGAGTTTCACGGGAACCTGTACTGATGCGGTGGGTATCTGAAGTGTACGATTGTGTACTTTGGCATACGTCAATTAGACTTTTCTTAATTGTTTCTTATTATGCCTGACACTTAAATCATCAACCATAAGTAGAACCATCGAAATCTACCTGTTTTTATTTTTCTATGATTTATTTGTAATTTGATCCCATCTCTGTGGCAAACCAATAGCAAAACAAATGGGCAAGGGTCTATGTGTTGCACCAAGACAACCGGTTTTCTAAAGTCAGCTTCCCCACAATACATTTCTGTAGTGCAGTAAAGCGTAGAAACGCCGCAAAGGTGGTTTTGGTTTTGGATTCGACTGCACCGCGAAGACAATTTTCGGCACAATTTTCTTGAAAAAAAAAAAAAAACATTGTCAGCATTACAATTGAGTAAGTACCGTAATCAGATAATGTGAGCTATGGCTAATGCCTTAAAATCTTCCCATGGAAGGCCAAAAAATAGCCTTTTTCGACGGGAAATTTGAAGTGGGTTCAATGCATTCACTGCCCCTTAAGCTCCGCCGAGACAGACGCTGCCACTAAAAGTGTCATTATTGGGGTCGCCATAGGGGCCAGGCGTGTGCTTGATGACTGGTCAAGTTTGAATTATCCAGCTAAGGCCAATTTTAGGATAGAAATAATGAAAACTTGGGCCCATAGAAATGCATAGGTGCTGGCCAGGTCTTTCAGCCTGGATCAAATTAACCGAAAAATCCAATTACCCAGAGTCGAATTAACAGAAGTCTACTGCATATACTCACATAATGAATGCACACCCTTAACCATTTCAGTGTCACTGAGGAACCAGTACGTTTTCGAGTTTCTGTCTCGCCATGTTCTTTTGACATTCCTTTTGTCAGACAGGAACGAGAGGACCACATCTAAGGAGCATTTGCCATTATCCATGTCATTTTTCAAGCGAAGCTTGTATTGGTTCACAAGTTTCGGTGGCGGCGGCGTGGTCACACAAAAAAACCCGCAATGCTCCCAGAGTAGAGCAGCCAAACGTCAGCGTCGTCTTGCCCTCCAGGAACCCGACAACGGTGATGCACGCCTCGGCAAAGCTAGCACCAACTTCCCCGACGCAACGGCCAGGTTTCACCGCGCGTTTCTGAACCGGAACTTTGGAGCCAGTTGCAGTGCATGTGACGGTTGTGCTTTGAGCACATGGTACTCATCAGTGCAATTCGTTCCGAGGAACACCGAAAAAACACATGACAAGCTTCGCTTACCGCCATTTTCTGGTAGAAGGGTTGGTCATTTTATTTTTCATTTCCGCACAGCCAAAAATAAACTGTTGTGCTCGTTTTGTTATATCTGAGAAAAAAAACCTGACGTTGGGGGCTGCATCACCTCCGCCTCACCAATCACACTGAAAGGGTTAATTGGTCACTGAAAATGCATATTTTTTACTCGCATAATGACCACACCTGCAACTTGGCACTGCGAGTGGTGGCCTGGTTTCGATTTTGACTGATGTGAAGCGTGCTCAGGCGGTTGAAAACAAGACAGAATCCACAGTAAGGGGGCTGGGGAGCAGAAGAGAATAAAGAAGTTATAAATGCCGACATGAAGAGTACTCCGTTTATATGTGCAGGCTTGTTTTGTTACATGATGACGGCCGACCACGGATGCTGCATGTTCCCTAGTGCCATCTGCAGAAAGTTGGCATTCCTTAAAGTTTTTTTTGTCAGTTCTATCGGGCCAGTGGTCATGTTGACAAGTGCTTGGAGTGATCAAACTGCGCCGGCGCGTGTTGCAATAGGGCGGTATGCAAGCTACACTGCCAGCTTCAAGCTGTTGAGTATGCTTTGAAGAATGGCAGCAGTGCACCAGGAAGGCACTTCCGACGTCGATGAAGTAAACATCCGCTATTGGAGATGGCAGCAGGAAAAGCCGAAGGCTACCAATAAGATGCACTGCGCTGTACCAGTTGAAACGATACTGTACAAGCCTTGCAGACTCACAAAAAAAGCAGGGAATCCAAACTATAAACGTCAAGGCGAGCAGCGGCAGGATGACATGCTTCGTGTGGCTGAGGGTGATCATCCTGCAACACCAGGAAGCAAGATTAAGAAGCCACCGGTGAAACTGTTGTGCACGTAGATCGCAGAGGCATGGAGAATAATTTCCGACTGCACTGTCATGATGATGTGCGGTGTTTAGTGGCACATGGCCAGATATGGCTAAAGAGTGCCATGCAAATGGTGATGTGGTGTAAATGAGTTGTCAATGCGATGGAAAGGTGAATTGCGATAGTTAGATGTAACGTGGCTGTAAAAGGGTCTAAAAGTCAGTCGCTGTAAAGTGCGTAAAATAGATAGATATTAAAATAATCAACATGAGAGTAAAGTGCGCTACAACTGTAAAATGTATGTTTGCAGAGGCATGATATACTATGATGAGCAACGTTAGTTAAATGGGGTTGAATGGTGCAAAAGCGACTAATACCCCTGTCAGACGGCATATGTAATGCCATTTGTAGTAAATGACATTCATACCGAATGTCATTGCCGTCTTGGGTTCCCGTTCTACACGGGTAAACAAAATGGCATTTGCAATTGATGGCAATGTTTATCGGCAGGCTGCTATGATAACGAAACCCTACAAATCGTGCTTGTTGTTTACATCTTTTCACTAGATTGTTTACAATACAATGGTAAACATTGGATGTTCATCTGAAAATATATTACATTTCGTTTTAACTTATCTATTTTCTAATTTTTTGCCAAGCCCCTGTCGTAGAGAGTACACAAGTCGCGCGTGAATGAGTTCGGGAAACTCATTCAACGGGCGAATGCCATTAGCAGTGAATGTCATTCACTATGCCCGTGTAAAAGCAACAAAAATGGCATTAACACGTAATCTCATTCGCTGCGAATGCCATTATACGTGCCATGTGACAGGGGTATAAGGCTATGCTGTGCTAAACACCAGGGTGTTATAAACTAACATTTAAAAACAGAAAAAGTTGTGTTGATTGACAGCTTGTGTAAAAAGCCGGTGACGTCTAAAAATTTAAGCACGTCAGGTAATGGCACTAGTTGATCATCTCCTAAAACAAAAGTAGGGTGTAAAAGTATGTGTGATTTGTATAAGTTTGGCAATAGTTTTCGTCTGTGCGCTTCAATACGAGTACATGTCAGCAAAATGTACATAACTGTTAGCGGTTCCAGGCACTTCTCGCATGTTGGTGGGTCTTCGTTTCTAAGTAAAAAATTGGGTGTAAGGTATGTGTCTTCAATCCTTAGTCAGCATAAAACTACTTCAATAAATCAATTCAGGTGATTGCACTACTTCCACTCGCCAAGTATGGGTTTAGCAAGATGTAGCTTCTTTAGACAATGGTCCCATTTGTGTTGCCATTTTGTCATTAAGGCCTGCCGAATGGCTCGGATACTATCTTTGTATGGAAGTGTTGTGTTTGTTATGGCTTTGTACATTGTTATGGTTGTGCATCTATCTGTTGCTTCATTCCTGGTATTCCAACATGGCTTGGAACCCAGCAGAAACGAATTGATTTCCCGTATTTGCTAAATGCCACCATGTTTAAAATATTCCCGAGCAGGGGTTCACACTCGGATTTTAGATGTAGAGCCTTTAGTGTGCTTAACGAGTCAGTGTATATGATTGTATTGTCATGCTTATCAGGGATTTTTTTAACTAGTCTATACTGCATAAACTTCAGCAGTGAAAACAGAGGCATACTTTGGTAATCGAATACTTGTTTCCCAATTTTTCGATATGGCTCCTGCTCCCACATGTTCTTGTGTTATAGAGACATCAGTGAAAAATTTCGCGTAACTTTTATATTTGACCTGAAGAGCGTGCAAATCTTGTATTATGTGTTCTTGCGGGTGTCTCTTTTCTTTATGTGTCAATGTCCAATTACCACGGGGGCAATCGTGGCTTTTTAGCAACCTGGAGGACCTCACGAGGAATGTCAATCCCGACAATATTCTTCATATTGTAGGACAATCGGCTTAATCATGTTAGGTTTATTTGTATAGTGTAAGCATGAATTGCACTGTGCGACGATGTTGCAGCATATGTGTTGTGGTGATGACTGTATTCCGAGTATGTAGGAAAATGTAAGTAACGCTCTGCGCTACTGTAATGGGGGCTCATTGCAGTCAACGTATAAACTTTGGACAGGTGATGTTCTGTATGCACCACTTGTCAGTAGCAGTCCAAGGTTATGTACTGGATCCAGTCATAGAATGTAAGACTGTCTGGCTGAGCCATAAACTACGCAGCCGTAGTCCAGAAGGCTACGCACAACATACCGGTAAATACTAAAGAGGCACGCTCGGTCAGAACCCCAGTGCTTACGAGATAACACTTTCACAATATTTAACGCTTTATTTGCCTTAACTTCTGTTGTCTTTATATGAGCCAGGAAGTTTAGTTTTTTATCAAAGATTACTCCCAAGAATTGATATTCTTGTTTCACCGGTAGCACCACGTCATTCAATTATAGAACCGGGTCTAAGTGCAATCCTCGTTTTTGTGAGAATAGCAATGTAACAGTTTTTTTAGTAGAGAAGAGGAAGGCATTTGTGTTAGCCCATTGTATTAGCTTATTTATTGTGATCTGGAGTTGCCTTTCACATGTTGGCAGATTTGAGGCGCGGCATGCTATTTGCAGATTGTCAACGTATATGGAGTGCATAACAGAGGGGGCAATAACTTTGTTAATGGAGTTCATTTTTACTATAAAGAGTGTTCTGCTAAGTATGCAACCTTGTGGCACGCAGTTTTCCTGGATAAATCAATAGCGCTACCGCCTCATGAGGGCCCTTAAACGCGAGGGCCCAGAGGTATGTGCTCTACAAACTAGTATCACAGCAGCACCCTCTGGTGAGAGGATGCGCTATGATACTCCTGAGCTAAAACATGTAGCACGAATCATTTAAGAAATTTAGAACTGTCTTCATATGAAAAAAAAAAAAACGGTTCTGGGCCTAGACACTATGCCGGATGTAAGGGGATATGGTGTCGATAGGCTTGTGGAAAGTGCTTTTTCTGTTCAGTTTATGCTTTCCTACACTAAATAAGGGTGTGATGTATGGTCAGCCTTTCACCACATCTACCACATAGTAGAGGTTCGCCGCCAGTGAGTAAGTAGTTGTGTGTGCCATATGAGCGCCCTATATGCAGTGGACAGAAGACATTGGTTTGTCATGATTTTATTGTGGGTGACAAAATGCCTGATTTTGGTTAGATTAGATGGAGTTTATGACAAGTTTTGGCATCCCACAAGCATTACCAATAGCCTCTTAGTTCTTTACAAACAAAGGGCTTTAAGTCTATGGCAGGTACAGCTATGGAAGAATTGGAAGCTCTTGTTGTGGATGTGGCTGCTACGTCTGCTAGCACATTGCCCTCAATGCCTCTGTGTCCTAGCACCCAGCATATTGTTACATGCTGGTTAGATATGTACAGTATAGACCACTTATAACGTAACCGCTTATAGTGCAGGACGGGATATAGTGCGGTCTTTTCAGACTCCCGTTAATTTTTCCCATAGCACTCCATGTATACACGTATTGCTTATAGTGCAGTTGCGGGAAACGAAATACCGGTTACAGTGCGGCTGCCTGGGGGTACGGAAGTCAGCGGAGACGGCGAACGCTCCCCTCAAACGGGCGCCCCAAGGAGTGCTCGAGGAAGAAAGAGACGAAGTGGAGGAGAAGGGCACGTGGTGCGGACGAACAGCCAGTGAGGCTGTAACCAGAATCTCGAGTGCGTCGTGAAATATCTCGGCGCACATAGCGAGCGAGGGCCACGAAACGGCCAACGCTCGCTTCACGATAACGGCAGTAAACGGAACTTCAGCGAGCGAGCGGGCGTCGCCGGCACGGCACGGAGAAGGGCGCACGCGGAGACCATGGAATGTGAGGGAGGAGGGCGGCAGGGAAGCAGATTTCGTCTCGGCAACTCCACCGCTTCGGTGGCTCCCCTCGCCCTCCCTCGTAGCTCCCTCACTTTCGACTGTCACCGTGCGCGCCCGCCGCCGCCGCTACAGCCGGCCCGGTGCCAGCTGCCCGAAGTTTCGTTTTCTGCCGTTATCGGGAAGCGGGCGTTTGCCGGCGTGGGTAGTTTTGTTGGTCGGCCTGGGACAGCGCCGCTGCTTCCCTCTGCGCTGTAGCCGCAGCATGCAAGGTCAACACGTGACTAGAAAGTAGAGGAAGCATAAAGAAGAAAGAAGAGTTCACTGCCGATTTCTACGTGTGGCTACGGTAGCGTGGCTGAGACGTCGGCACGTACACGCATGTTCCGGCGCAACGCAGAATCAGCGACCTTGCCATTTGAGAGAGAGTGAAATGTCCGCCGCGCTTTTTTTTCTTTTTGGTTTGTTCGCACGTGACATTGAGGGGTCTCCCCTAAGCTTTTACTCTATGGCGCTGCCGGAGCAATGCCGGTCGGAGGCGCCGCCACGTGATTTGGTTCGAATTAACGAGATTCGACTGTAAATTGAATGCAAACGTTCTAGCCGCATTCCTCGACTGTTACATATGCGTGGCAGCTCGGTGCACATGTTTTGCATATGTGCGGGCCTTGAAAATTGTTGCTTTGGTTATAGTGCGGTACTGCTTATAGTGCGGATATTAGCGACTCCGACGACTTACGTTATAAGCGGTCTACACTGTATGTTGTACACAGATCGTTTAGTACAGCATTTTTACATTTACAGAACAACATTAGAGATCCAACTAATATTATGGCTTTTCCTAACTTTATTTTCTTGATATGTTTCACCCACAACAGCACTGCATATGCCTCAGCCGTAAATATACTAATTTCAGTGTGCAGAATGTCTGTTTCAGAGAAAGATGGCCCCAGTGCTGCATAAGACACATCGGCATGTGACCTAGACGCGTCACTGTAATACTATCGCCATGACTACTTCGCCTGCACTTCTTGAAAATGCACACGAATGTGTGCTTCAGGGGCATGCTTCGTTACCTTGATAAATTATATATCTTATTCAACCAGCTGCCACTGCCACGGCAGCAGCATCTTTGCTTGAGGCATTACGCGATGTTCCAAAAGTGGGACACCCATTTTTTCACTCAGCCTCTTCACACGAAGTGAGAAGGGCTCTCTCACTGAGGGTCGGTTGCGAAATAGTGTCGCAGATTGGTATCGTTTGTGATGTAACAGCACGGGTGTCCACAGTTAGAATTGACTTTCAGGAAGTATGTATACCTCTAATTATGCCCTTTGAAAATGGAGTGACCCCTCATTCGACTCTAAGTAGAGGCTCTGTATCGAGCTTTTTCTGAATGGCCCAGTCACTAGTTGGATACCTGGTGAACCGGATCTAGCATCTTCAGTGCACTGGGTGTAGCAGAGTTATAAACTATGGCACCGTAGTCAAATCATGACCTATAAGGCTCTTAATTGTGCAGATTCATGAGGCACTTTCTGTCACTACCCCATGTTGTATGTGAGAGAAGTAGGTTCATTGTCTTCAGGCATTTAGCCTTCAAGTATGTAATATGGGGAATGAATTTAAGTATTCAGTTTAAAATTATGCAAAGAAATCTGTGTTCCCTACTTCCAGAAAGCTCAATATTAGGATCTGGAATAATTTCTCTTATTTGCAAAAAGTATGCCTGTACTTTTCTGTGGGTTCAAACTAAAACTGTTTTCATTAGCCCATTTAGTTACGTTATTTAGCCCAAGCTGGACACACATTCGTAAATAGCAAGATTGCATGATTAAAGACCCATCTGCATGTCATCTACATATACAAAAGTAAAACATAGTATGTGGAATAGCTGTGTGCAGAGAATTCACTTTCACAATGAGGAGAACACAGCTAATGCCGCCTTGCAGAATACCAATTTCTTGGGTGAAAGACCTGAACAAGGCCAGGCCAACCTTTATGCGGAAGGGACGGTTTGACAGGTAGCTTTTGATTGTATTTAGTATGCTGCCATTGACACCCATGGCAGAAAGATCTCCGAGAATGCCGAAGTGACATGCCGTATCACATGCTTTTTCTAAATCAAGAAATACTGAAAGAAAGAACTGTTTGTGTATAAAGACATCCCCTCAATGCGGACAAGGTGATCTATCGTCGACCTCCCTTCTCTGAAGCCACATTGGAGAGCATCCAGTATTTTGTTTTCTAAAAAAATGGATTAGGCCCCAGTTCACCATTTTTTCATAGAGCTTGCACAGACAACTAGTCAAAGATATTGGTTTGCAAATGCTAGCTAAGCCAGGTCCTTGCCTTGTTGAAGTATAGGAATTACAATTGCTTTTTTCTGAGAAGATGGAATGTACCCAGCCATCCACATGGCATTGAAGATAGAGGGAGTACTTTGAGGGTTTCTGAATGAAGGTACTAGATCATTCAATACATAATGCGGTCGCCAACTGGTGCAGACTTGTTGCAAAAATTGAGAGATGCCTAGAGTTCAGCTATAATAAATTGACGATTGTATGCCTCATTTCACGCACATTTACATTCAAGGGGCTGTCGCTCTATGCATTTTTAAATTGTAGGAAACGGTAAGTATAATGTGATCAACCTAGAGGTATATTCGAAGGGTTCACCCAGAAAATCTGCCTGATATTCCAGGCTATCACCTTTGGTACTTACTAAGGGTAGGGGGTGCAACTCCAGGCCTTTTTAATTTATTCACTTTATTCTGTACTTTCGCCTCATCTGTGTAAAAATTTATACAAAAGATACAACCTCTCCAAACTCCCTCTCTTTGCACATCGACGTATTCTTCTGCCTTGTGACCTAACCTGTTTGAAATTAATAAGGTTTTCGGCAGTTGGAGAATTGTGAAGCAATCCCTAAGCTTTTCGATTTTTGCGTGCTTTATGACATTCTTCGTTCCCCCACGGGATTCGACGCTTATTTTCCAGTCCGTTAGTTTAATACATTTCACAGCAACATCAATAAAAAACCACAGCGTTGTCTACGTTTAAAGCAGAAATGTCATCTCAGCAAAAATGTGAGCTCTTGGAACAGTTCCCGGTTGGTTGGGTCGACTTTTCATCGAGGAAAATGCGGTGAGCATCAAAATTGTTTCGTTAAGTTTAATATAATTAGGAAGTTGTCACTCCCAAAGGGGTTCTTAAGATCGGAATACTCCTGGTACGGCATTAGTGTACTCGACAATATGCTGAAGTCTATGGAGAAGTATTTGTTATGTGCAACACTGTAGTTTGTTGGCTCTCTTATTGTGCACCTGAGGAAAAGAGAAAGTTTTCAATTATGCGACCTCTTGCATCACAACGAGAGTCTCCCCACAGTGTGCTATGTTGATTTGCATCTCCAACAATTATGTATGGCTGAGGAAATTCATCGATGAAGCTCTGAAATTGTGTTCTGGAAACTTGATAAAAAGGGGGGATATGTAGATAGAACTGTGACTAGCTTATCGAACAGCACTGCTCGGACAGCAACTGCCTCAAGGGAAATAATTGCTGGCGGGCAACACCTTTATCGATTATTACGGGCACACCACCCGACGATGCGAAAGCGTCGTTGCAGTCATTGCAGAGAGTGGCATATTGCCTTAGAAAGTTTGTTTTGTGTTGATTTTAGGTGTTTCCTGAATACACAGCATTTTTGAACTGAATCTACAATGGAGTTCTTTAACATTGACAAGATTGTGAGAAGTCCTCTCATGTTCCATTGTAATATTTGTGTGTCCATAATGAGAAAGAAGTTAGTGCTGGGTAGCTGCAGCTGCCGGAAGCCATTACAGCGCTGCCCCCTGATGCGCCACTTCAGCAAAGCTATTCTTTGGCAGGAAGGATACCCAGCTTCGTGCCTCCTTAAACAAAATATTCTCTTTGACTTTAATCTTTTCTTTTTTGACTTCTTTTTCTTTTTTCCGTGATAAGCAGGACCGCGAGTATGCGGCGTGCTCCCCATCACAATTCATGCAGTATGGAATGTTCTCGTATGATTCGTATGGAGGTTCGTGGGCACCACATTTGGCAAAGGTTAGTCGGCCTCGGTAGTTCTGAGAACCGAGGCCAAACCTCTGGCATTTGAAGCATCAAAGGCGATTTGGAATATATGGCCTAGCCCTGATCTTCACACAGCCTAGCTCAATTGTCTCAGGCAGCACAGTTGAACTGAATGTCAGAATAAGATGCTTGGTTTTTATTTTTTTACCATCATGCCTCATTTTGATTCATTTTACACTGATCATATTCTGCAGCCCTCTAGTAGTTCAGACCATTGGATACGACACGGCGGGTGGTGGTCACAGTACGATGCGGGATCACACTCACTGGAACGTCCCCAAAATACAAGACTAAGCAGCGTTTCATGTTGTTTCTTATTGTGAAGTTCCGGAAGGAGATCTCCACTTGCCAACTTGGAAACTTTATAACCTGGGCCAAGAGTGAACTTCAGTTCGTGACTTTGCAACCAGAAAGGAGAGATCATTCTCGCTGCCTTTTCTGCTTTCTCGGAATGTATAACATGAAATCGTGGAAAATTCTGAGCTTGTCGGCCAAACACCGACTTCTTTGGTGCACCCTCGTTTCTGAGGGCGATCAGGGAGTCAGGGGAAACAACATGCCATGGGTACACATTGAATTTTTGGCAACAGTGCCAACCACCCACCATGGGGCCAAACGAGGGAACGCTGCAGTACCTGGAAGGTACAGATCCTGCATACGCCAGCTGTGCGACACTACTGTAACCAAATATGGTATACCCAAGGTTGGCTACCCACACAAGTTAACCCTTGCTGCCGGTGTAATTGGAAGTAAAAAGAAATAGAGGACACAAAAGGTTGAAAGTAAGAGAGAAAAACAAAAAATGAAAGTACGAGAGAAAGATGAAGATTGGCGAGGAGTGCAGGAAAAGGCAACTACCAATCGATCCCCCCCGGGTGGGACAGTCAGGGGGTCACATCTATGTGAAGCGAAGGCCAAAGCAGTGTGTTGCCTCCGTCAAGGGGCCATAAAGCTCCTCCAAACATCAGGCATCGGCTCAATCCCCAGGACCCCTTTTCCCTGGACACAGCTAAGCCGCGCACGGCTACACACTGGAGGGTCCAACCCCCATGAGCTCAGGACCGTGGTGTCGCAACACACCAAACGCCTGCTGATGCAGATGGTCCTGCGGGGGGCACTGTCATCAAAAGCTTCAAGTTAACTGGCATCTCAAACTCGCTTGATGTCACTGAGGACTGCCTGTTATGGGTGGATGCTATTGAAGTGGCCGAAGAGGCAGCCAGCAGTGCAGATTCCTTGTGCACGAATTCTGATTTGGAATGAGTGTTTTCAAGTTGAGAAAATAACAGAATTGACCCATACTTGGCCCAGTCCCATAAATCCTGTCTGTGTTCGATTCATTGGTTGCTGGTCTTTGGATCCAATCTCGGTGGACTGTAAATTAGGCTTAGTGGCGACCACAGGAAAATGTTCAAAAATTCACGAAAAAGTTTACCCCACATAATGAATGCAGCGTCCAGATTTTTGATAAAGAGAACAAAGCACATTCAATATGCGAGTAAAAACGATAATCTATATTCACAAATGCATAAAAAGGAAGATTTTGAGCAAAACAATTATTCACCAGCTGCAGGAGGATTAGCCAGGACAAAGTCAAAACAGTCTGAAGAATGAGAATGTCAGCACCCAGACTAGTGCAAACAAAAGATTCATTTATAAAAGCAATCTTAAAGGGTTTATTTATATATGCGAGATCATGCGGGAACTTCTCCGCGTCCTATTGGATGCCATCGTCATTGTACTATTGTTAATCTATATATTGCATTCTTTCTCGCACCTCACCTTCCTCTCTGCAGCTTCACAAAGCTTCCACAAACCCCAGCGTTTAAGAAGAAGGTCTTTATTCCACTCTTTTCCTTGCATGCGCACGCAAATGCACATGTAAGACAACAGTCGTAGCAGAAAATACGCGTTCTCAAGGCAAAGTGTGGAATTGTTTTGAAGAAACCTCTACATTTATTGCATTTGTGTATTCATTTTTAAAGGGACACAAATTACTATTCTGTTAAAAATAAGCTTAACGGTGTGGCATGCTGCAAGTATTCTCAATGATGACACATAGGAAGTCTATCAGATAGCTTGGTCGAGTGGCATCACTCGCCCATTCTATGTAGAATGGCCAGAAGAGGCTGAAAACTTGGGAATTGGTGCTCCTGTGATCTGCAGTGATGCAGACGTTTAAAACCTAACAATTACACACATTGTGCAGAACACCTAAATTTGGCCCTTAATGATCACAAGGACCTACTCAATTGACTCGGTGCATCTGCACCAAATTGTGAAAAGCATTTCAGGTCCTTTTAAAGTATATAAATAGCAAGAGTAGTGTAGGCCAGTGTAAACCAATCACTTCCCTGTAACATCGCATGGCTGGCTCCTATTAACTCATGTGCATGATTTTCTGTCATAAGAGTAGTATGGAAGCTGTTCTGACACAATCATCGCCCTTCTAATGTATGCTATGTATGTTCTAATCACATTTCACATGACTGGACAATAGTTTGGGGTGGGGGTTGGTGCAGTGTGGTAGGCTTAGCAGGCTGCATACATGTAGGCAAATGACTGCATACAGCTGATTGGTGGGATCTTGCTCAGGTCTACACAAAAACCAACTCCAGCTCTGCTGGTAAGCAGAAGACATATGAAGAGCACTATCACAGCAAATCAACAAAACAATGACCCTTCTGCAAAAAAGTCAGTTTTGCTCGAAAGATGAAGCACTAATTGTGATAGCAAATGAGTAGACAGCTATACAAAGTAAGGATAGTAGTTTTATCAGCCGTATAAACTTCTTTTAGCGAAGAAGAGAGACACTAGTGGGTTCAGCACTACTGGATCAAAACGCTAGTGGGTCGAGCGCTCTTGATCGGCAACGGCTCTCGTGCTTGAAAGCTGTTACTGCGCTGAAGCTGCGCTGCGCTGACGTTGCGCTGCTCCAAGCTCTGCCAAATAAACACCTTTAGAAGTGGTGGAGGTGCTGGGTAACCTCAGACAATCATCCTGGAACTCCGATCCCGTACCCTATTATCTACCGTGCCCCAAGACGTCTCCGAGCAAACGCCTCATCCACTGCTTGACCCGAGGTACCTCATCACCGCAACCCTCCTATCTACACAGGAGCGGACGACACTGACGTGGACGAATGGCCTCATGGAATGCTTCAACCGTACGCTCGGTGATATGCTTACAATGTACGTCGACTCCGACCACACGAACTGGGATGCCATCCTACCCTTTGTAACTTATGTGTATAACACCACTATGCAGACCACCACTGGGTTTTCACCCTATTTCTTACTGTATGGTCGGCACCCTTCGCACACCATCGACACAATTCTGCTGTATCGGCTGGACACATCCGAGTTCGTGCCTATTTCTGCCACGGTCAGACATGCAGAAGAGTGCCACGACCTCGCTTGGGCCTTTACTACCGAAGATCAAGAGCGCCAGAGGAGCACTTGCGGTGACGCCACTTTCACGGTCACCTTCGATCTGGGAGCGCCACGGTCAGACATGCAGAAGAGTGCCGCGACCTCGCTTGGGCCTTTACTACCGAAGATCAAGAGCACCAGAGGAGCACTCACGGTGACGCCACTTTCACGGTCACCTTCGATCCGGGAGCACCACGGTCAGACATGCAGAAGAGTGCCACGACCTCTCTTGGGCCTTTACTACCGAAGATCAAGAGCACCAGAGGAGCACTCACGGTGACGCCACTTTCACGGTCACCTTCCATCCGGGAGCGCTTGTGTGGCTCTCAGTCCCTTTCACTGCCCCTGGCCTCTCATCAAAACTGGTTCTGAAGTATGAAGGCCCTTATGTCATCGAACGCGCATCTCATGTGAACTATGTAATAGAACCAGTAGAGCCATCTTCAAACATGCGCCGCCGTGGACGAGACATTGTCCATGTCGATCGTCTAAAGCCTTATTAAGACCCGCTCATCGCGACGAACTGTTAGGTCGCCGGACGACTCCCTTATCGCTCCCGGGGGTGATTGTAGCGAAGAAGAGAGACACTAGTGGGTTCAGTGCTACTGGATCAAAATGCTAGTGGGTCGAACGCTCTTGATCGGCAACGGCTCTCGTGCTTGAAAGCTGTTACTGCGCTGACTGTTGACGTTGCGCTGCTCCAAGCTCTGTCGAATAAACACCTTTAGATTCTAAACATTCGCTTACTAACTAAATTAACAAGCATGATGTCACGCACGTACAAGCAAGCATGAACACATCTCACTCGATGACCACAGAAACTTGCTGTCAAAACACTGGAGTGAGGAAGCACAGCAACAGCAGCAAGCGAATTGACCTCTGTGCGGCCTCTCGCCTCCACATGAACTAAGCGGCGAAAATATAGTGCACATAGCAGATGGGGCCAGCCCCCACCATGCCATATGCAGCAGCCACCGGATTGCTCCACAAAGCTGGAGTCTACAAGACATAAGTGGTACCACCGTATCAGGCGAATCAGTGTTCCTTTCGTTTACTCCATTGTGAAGACTACACAGGTATGCATGTTGCCAGAGTGCAGTGCAGGAAATTGGGAACCCTTCTACATGGATATGCAACGCACATTTTTATACCTAGAAGAAAAAGAAACTGCCTCAAAATAGACCGTGTGAAGATATGAAACTTAATGAATTGACACAAATAAATTCCCAGACTACTCACATTTATGGGTACATGTGGGTCTATTTTCACACGAGGCATCACGGCTCCCAGTTCTAGTTTTGAATATGACACGACATCTTGCAAGAAATCATCAACTCATGCACGAACCTCCTGTATAGTGGTAAAGCACTAGAAAAATGAGAAATTACATCCATCAAATCCCACTAGCCTATAGTGCTCAGTTAGTAAGCACCGGAGTCTGTTGGTAACATTTACTGGCAACTGCTTGGCTACAAATAGCTTTCTGCAATGTAAGGAGCAAAACTATGTCTTAGTGGCAGTGTATACTCATTGAAATACTGCCTAGAGCCAATTGTGGACACCATCACGGCCAGCTAGTGCCCATTATCTAAGTAACCCTAGCCAGGAGTCGCTGGGGCTGCACAGGGCACAATGCTACACCAAGCAATCCTTGCCATCTGTATTCCTGGTCTTAGCAAATAAACACAATGGCAACATCCAGTAGAGCAAGGAGTTGCCACTATATACTTACATAAACCAATGCAGATATTCTTTGTCATTCTCTAGTAAATGAGAATCCAGGCTTGTCAAGACTAAAGTCCAAAGGGTGTCAGGCTGAGAATCAAACAAAACTGTAGGGGCCTTTACAGCCTGCAACAAGAAATAAGTGCCCCTTACAGCGTTGATCTACAAGCATCTTCAATTTTTTCAGATTTGATACTGCAGTACTGGTACCTAACCAATTATTATTAGGTCCTTAGCACAAATGTTGTGGGAATATCTTTACTGAAAGGCATCGCACTCACTCCAGTGTGTTCTAAGTTTTGAAGAAAATGTGTAGCGAGGCCCCTTTTAAGGGATGCGAAAGCTGAACACCCAATCACTTTAGACTGATGAAGTAGTCGCTTGAGACTTTTTTTGACAGAAAAGGATTACAAGTGGAGAAATTGAAGATTAAGGTTTCCCTTTTCACACTCAAACAGCAGTATCAGTACATCATGGTAACGTATCAAATTTTAGAGTATTTTCTTACCATTTCTGTGTTGTTTTCTTGTTCAGAAAAAGTTCTCTTAACTAGTTGGGTTCAATCGCAGACACCCTTAAAATGCAATGTAATCATCATTTGTTACTAAACAATTAGCTTGTCCCAACCAGGCACAGTCAATATCCATGACATCACTTGGAGCAAGTGCAGGTGGTACTGGCAACCGTCGTCTTTTAAAAATATTTTCTGGTTTACCAAGGATCCACTAATGGAAAGATTGACCTTGGTTCCAGAAGTATAATTTACCAATCCTGCTGAATTTAATATTCCTCTTTAGTATACCTTTGAACACTGTCGAGCAGCAGATTCAAGACAGCATCCATGAAATACCTATTTTGCTTACTGCTTTATGTGTAACAACTGCCGCACGATGTCTTTAAGTAAGGAGCAGAGTTTCTTTTCAGGGGAAGGGCAACACAAAGAGAAGATCTGAAGTGATGTTTGTTCATGCTTTACACTGGTTCATTCAACTGAGCACACAATGACAGTTATCTCTGCTTGTTGATCAGTGATGAAGTTACAAGAAATAACTGAAATTTCAAGACTCGAACAGGACTTACCTCGGAAGGAAGAATGATGTTGCCATAATACACAGGACTGAAGTACTCTGCATTCTGCTCATATAAAATATCCATGGGAACAACAGGATGAAAAAATCCGAACTCGTAAAGGTCTCTGAAAACACCATAGTGGTCTGCAATCTCTTTTACATGCTTTGGTGCATGGGTACTCTTCCATTCTTGCCTGGCTTGTTCATACTGTATTGTCACTGAAATATTTGAATACAAATGTTAGCCAGAGGTAAGCACATATAATTTAGTTGAACTGCTACTCTATAACCAAACAGTACTTACAAGTCCCACTACGCGATTTTTCAGCCAGCTCATAATTTTTCTTGTTTTCCTGAAGCACTTTTTGCTGCTTTTTCCATTCCTGTTTATTAATGCTCTGTGATGTGAACTTGAAGCCGATGTTAACTCGTTCTTCAAATACTGGATCTTTTGCATTTAGAGCTGCATGCCAAAAAATGAAAGCATGGTCAGCACATGAAATACAGCACAAACTTTTCAAATGTGAAACAATTGAGATGCACACACCTCCTGTCATAAGTTTGGTCAATTACTTTATACACTATAGTACTTCAATATGATACCCTAAAATACTTTAACTGCCTAGGTTGCCTTGCCTTAAGTGCTTCCAAATAAAGTTACATGTCCAAGAAAGCTATCATCAGCCACGTCATTCACCTAAAGACTCAATCCCACAGACAAATACCTGTTTCATATGGATAAACTGCATTAAGGAACTAATGTCTTAAAGGGACACTAAAGAGAAAAATGATTTGAGCTGTGTAAGTGAATTACCATGCCACAATACCCAAAACGCCACTCTTACCACAAGAAGATGCTTGGCAAGCAAGAAACAATGCGAAAATTAAAAACGGGTGGCACCACAACCACCTTGAAATTCCCACATCAGCTTGCCACGACGTCATGGATTTTGAAGCTGCATGCTTGGGCCTAGTTAAATTTTTATCAGTAGAAATGGACTACATTGCATTCTAAAGAGCCAAAGGGGGGAACTTCAGAAGTTTGAAGAACTTTTACTGAACCACAACGGCCAAAATGCGAAAAAATACTTTGTAATCCGTCACACACTGACACATCAGCCCCAGGGTTTCGTGGCGAAATTCAAGAATGAAACTTGACATTTTATTTTCTAATAATCAACCTATTAATGCAAAATTAATGAAAGTATAGTTAATCTAAACTCATTCAGTGTTTCACTTTAGTGTCCCTTGTGCCATCCATGTGTGCTGCCACACGAATAGCCATGTCAATGGGCAAGGTTAATGTCATTCAGAATCCAGGACATAAATTTCGTGATGCCATTATATCTGAAGTTGCTGCTAGATGTGCATTTTTATTGGCATTTAATGTTGCAATGAAGATAGCTGCAATGAATGCAGTAAGTTTGCTTGACAATCACAATATACCATAAAAAATGCCACTAAAAAGCTTAAGGTAATTTTATGCAGGGTTATTTCAGTTTATTTCACAAACGCATTTATAAAGTGCAGTCATAGCTGCAAACATTGGGGAGCATATGAGTTGTAAGGATGCACTATACAACAAGTTCCATTGTTTTATAATGCCATTACCAATGCCCATGTGGCACGGCACAAATGGCATCAAACATTAGGGAGTTTTAGATTTTGCGTGCCCAAACAGCTTTGGGTACCCAAAGTGCAAGGGAAATGCGAGGGAAATGTGTTCACATTATTTTGCACCTCTCTGATGTCCCGGATCCATGATTTAAGCATTGTTCACCATATTGCAAAGTGTTATTCAGGAGCTCACTCGACACACATCCTGCCTCTTCGAGGATCTAAGTGCAACTGACGGTGGTCTGCTCCAGACCACCGTCAGTTATACTACGATATATATATATATATATATATATATATATATATATATATATATATAGAAACGTGCTCCTCCTTTCCCATCCCCTCTCTACCTAAACCATGTGACCAGCTTCCCATAATTCATACACATGCACTCCTTTCCACTTTAACACTTCGCATTAAATTTCTACCCGATCTGGCAACACCTTCTGAACCAGTTCTCAAAAGTGCACTCACAAGGCCCTGCAAGTTCACATCGTACAGCTGCAGTGCAACAGTGTGCCTTGTTGAACGTACAGAAAAGTGCAGTAACAAACCAGCTCTGTAATCTGCCACAGCCAGTTGAGCCTTTTCAGACAAATTCAAGTGTTCATTTGCAAAAAGTCGTCACTTTTCGTCCTTGCCATAACCTCTAGCATGATTGTGCTTCATGGTGGCAACAAAGTGGTGGCTGTGGATGTTTTTTTAACAGCTGAGCTGTTTGAGCCGGGCGTAATGTGTCAACCGCGAACAGAAAATGTGGGCCGACCCTGAAAGAAAGGGTCCAAGCAAAATGGCACATACCCTTGTGAACTAACGAAGCTGAGCCTGGCTAAGTCTAGCTCAGCATGGTTGGGACTTAGCTTAGTCATCAATAGCCAATCAATAGCTAATTGATAATCGACAAATAATCAATAAATTCCAGGAAATGCTGGGGATGACTTGGTAGTGCTTAACCTAGCCCAAATATGTGGCCAATACCTTGCAATAGCCAATCTATAGCCAATCAATAGCTAATCGATAATCGATCAATAATCAATAAATTCCGCAAAATGCTGGAGATGACTTGGTAGTGCTTAGCCTAGCCCAAATATGTGGCCAATACCTTGCGATAGCCAATCAATAGTCAAAAAATTATGGGGTTTTACGTGCCAAAACCAGTTCTGATTATGAGGCACGCCGTAGTGGGGGACTCCGGAAATTTGGACCACCTGGGGTTCTTTAACGTGCACCTAAATCTAAGTACACGGGTGTTTTCGCATTTCGCCCCCATCGAAATGCGGCCGCCGTGGCCGGGATTCGATCCCGCGACCTCGTGCTCAGCAGCCCAACACCATAGCCACTGAGCAACCACGGCGGGTCTAATCAATAGTCGATCAATAATTAATAAATTCCACAAAATGCTGGGGATGACTTGGTAGTGCTTAGCCCAAATATGTGGCCAATACCTTGCGATATCCACTCAATAGCTAATCGATAATCGATCAACAATCAATAAATTCTGCAAAATGCTGGGGATGACTTGGTAGTGCTTAGCCTAGCCCAAAAGCCAGGACTAGCTAGGCGCCCATCAGCTCCGCTGTCTCTTTAAAGAGCATTGCCCCCCCCCAGTGCAAGCTACGCTATTTTTTTTTTTTTTTCATCAGAAAGTGCAGCGCAAGGAATAGCCATTAGAATGAGAGAAATTCAGCATGTTAAAAGCCCTTACCAACGTCTGGTGACAATGATCCAGGCACTAAAATTGTAGCTCTGCTCCTTGTGCCAGCTAGGCTGAGCGTTGTAACGAAAGCGGGAGAAATTTCCACATGCATACCACCAATAAACTACCACTGTGCCACGACATCTGCTACCAAGTGTTTGCACAATGCCTGCACTGCAGTAGTGAGTGCAGGAGAACTATGAAATAGTGCTGAACCAGTCTTGTACAAGTTACAGAAAAAATGCAACTCTTTACAATTACAATTATTCCATTAAACTGTAATTGATCACAGTGACCAATTAATGCCCCGCGAAAGCAGTTGAGCAATTACTAAAAAGTAATCTATTACTTTTATGTTACTTTCCTTCCAACTTTTGCTAGCATAGCACAAATACAGTATATAAAATTAGCTGGCCTGGTTCTCCCAGTGCGTCTTCTGCAACCCTTCCCACATTATTTTCACTAACCATTGCTTTTCAAAAATTTTGTCGGTCACCTTCCCTCATTTTCTTGTGAGGACATCAGCACTGGCATTAAAAATTTGCTCAATGTGTGTGCTAGAGGGAAGGGCAGTGTTGCAACATACGAACACCGGATAGAAAAATTAGCAAACAAAGGTCAGGAACTATCCAATGACATTATAGATAGCAATCTAAAGCCACTGAACATGACTGCCCTGACGTGGTGATGCTCGTACCGCACAGAAACACGAAACCATCTCAAGATGCAGAATACGGTGCCGACAATACAGGCCATGTACCTAGCATTAAGATGAGGATACTGGGCACCGGCGTTTGCCTGTCTCAACATGCACATCCACAAGGCTGCTGCATGGCATGACTGCAGGCATCCTACTGCAGTGTTCACTAAGTTCAAGTGTTCAAAGCTACATTGCCTGTTACAGCTTGTCTCATCAATAAAGTAGATGGTTACATGTAATTGGTAACCGAAAAAAGTAAATGAATTACAGTGAGCGTTACCAAGTAAAAAATAATAGTTCAATTACAGAACTAGGAGAAAATGATTACAAGTAATTAGTTGCACTTTAATTCATTCCATGCAAGTCTGTGCTGAAATGACCCCCACACAACACCAAATTGATGAGAGCAGAGCGGGCCGCATGCACTGCACTGTTTAATCAAGCATGAAAGTGCTGCACACCCTGAACTAGCGCAATAGGTGCAGCCAAATTAGAGACCTTAAGTAATCATAAAATTTTCTAGGTTGGGCAATATTGGACATGATGCACATGGTTGATGACAAGCACTGATATACCTGCACACAAAAATTTTATAGAATGGGCACACGGAGATACAGCAACGACAAAAAGACACTAAAGTGCACTCATGGCATTTCGTAATGCAAATGCCTTGGGACTACCCTGCTGTTCCAAGGCACATACAAAAGTGTTTTACAGAGATACAATAGCAACATGCGCAGTTTTCAGTGACATGACAAAAACATAACTGATGAGAGAATAAATGAACTGCAGAGCGACCAGTAAAGTCTTCCCCCAGGAAAGCATTTGGGTTCTAAAGCATCGCTGGGTCCTAAACAGTTGTCACTGATGCAGTGACACAGATGAAATGGTATAAAACGTCAACATCCCTCTAACTGTGTGTCGGCCTCACGAAAATGTTGTTAAATTGAATATGTTTGCTTACATCATTCCCTGCCCAGCTCTTCCATTTCCTTCTAAGGCACTAATTCTGGGGTTTTACGTGCAACAACCGCACGCCGTTTCTTTAACCCGCATAAATCCAAGTACTACACAAGTGGTTTTTCATTTCGCTCCACCGAAATGCGGCCGCCGCGGCCGCGAATCGAACCCGGCAAATTCAGGTTAACTATGCGCTGCATGAAGCACGCAGACGAAGTAGCGACAAGAGCACGGCATACAATGCGCTGTCTATGAAAAAAGTTCGATGGCCATTCCACGGGTGACCGTATTTCGAGTACGAATGTGACGGTGCTAAAGAAGAGCTACTGCGGGGCAACCTGGTGTTCTTTAACGAGCACCTAAATCTAAGTACACAGGTGTATTCGCATTTCGCCCCCATCGAAATGCGGCCGCCGTGCCCGGGATTCGATCCCGCGACCTCGTGCTTATCAGCCCAACACCATAGCCACGGCGCGTCCGCGTGGCTCGCGGAAATAGTTGCACTCAGGAAGTTTATGGTACAAACGGCACTGACACGCCAGGGAAGCAATGAAGCCTTACTATTCTTTCCAAAACGTTTGAGCGTTTTGACCACCACTAGGTTACATAAATGTCATAACGAGATATGGAGATCCACATTCACATTGTGAATGCCCAAAACCGTGCTTCTTTATAGCATCAAGAGACACTTTTAATTTCAGAAAGCAAATGTTTCTTCTCAAATATGCACTAACTGAGAATACCGAGCCATACTTACCTTGCATTTTTTCTTCCAAACTCTTCGCAGTATCCAACGGGCGAAGCCGAACAGAACGAGACATTGCCGGCTCCAAACGCCCCAAAGCCCGAAAGCTCTTCAGCAATGCAGCCAGAGTGGCCATTGTTGCACTTAATAGACACTTTTAGACTTATGTATAGCTCCAATGAAAGCGTGCGCTTGAAATCCGCTTCATTTACCGGAGAACAAAACCAATCAAACAATCTGCCACAGGCTGCTACGCCATGCCAGTGGCCATGCTACAGTAGTAACAGTAGTAGCCAAGCTCGTACACGTTTGGATTGGATTGGATTGGATTAGTATGTATCACTGTGACAACAACATTTTTTAATACATTGCAGAATATTCTACAGAAAGGCTGTTTTGCATTCTAGACGAGGGTGCATGCATCCAAAGGTCATCATACGAGCCAACGCCACGTTCCAAAACCACTCCTGGCAACCACTTAGTAGCAGTAAAACCCCTCTATATAAAAAGTAGCGACACTCTCCTCCTCCGCCTTCCCTCCTCCATGTTTCTCCTCTCTTTCGCGCTGCTTTTTCGACCTTTGCGCCGCCTACACCGCTTGAAACACGTGCACTTTATCTTTTGCCGCTGATCAGATTCGACGTTCGCCGACTGTGTTCGCCGCTATCGTCGGGCTCCTCGCCAGTCGGTAGACGCTTCTCGGGCGAAAATGGCGATGGAGCGTGATCGTAAACAAACGCAGCCAGCGCCCGGGGCTCGACTGTCCACGTGATGCCATTAGGCCAATACCGACGCGGAGTCGGCGTCGGACAGGGTGTGCGAGGAGGCGGCGGCACTCTTCAAACGTGACGCTACTTTTATATATAGGGGCTTTAAGTAGTAGTACACTGTACCCTTGCTACTATCGCGGTTTGCGTAGAGAGTGAGAAAAAAAGGAAAGGCAGGGAGGTTACCAGGCAGACGTCCGGTTCGCTACCCTACACGGGGAAAAGAGGATGAGGAATTGAAAGAAGGCAAAGGGAAAATCAGACAGTTCACGAGCACAGTAGCAGGCACAGAAACGTTGCAGACACTGGGTGTAGTGCACCTTGATGTGGCACCTTGCAGGCGATTTTGAAAGTACGCTCGGGATGCAGTAGCAGACGACAACACTTAGCAACAAGGATGGCTGGAGTTCAACGCAGTAATTTCCCTTTATTTCAGGTGCCAGACTGCTACTTCAGCGGTGACAGCTGCAGGAACGGTGCGGGCCTCTACGAGAGCGGACATGTCCACGATGTTACCGGAGTTTAAGACAACCTTGTCCGCATATATGCCAGGTGTCTCCTGCAGAAAGTGTAACAAAGCCCAGTTACACTGGATGGACTTTGTTGCTTACCCGTGCAATATATGCGATCGAATGCAACTAACACCCAGATGATAACAGAAAGCGTGAGAAGAAGAAATTTCCTCGGCGATCCATTGCTGCCCTTCTCTCGCTCATAAAGCCTTGCGTGGAATGATTATATAGAACCATGTCGCCGGCAAGTTCTTGCTTGTATTTCAACAGCCCATGCGGAAAAAAAATCATTGTTCTTCAACATGCCGTGAAGCTTTGGCCACCAAACATATGCGACGGTTGTACCTATTTTGCTCCGAAAACCTGAATCAAACAGAGAAGCACGAGCAATGATGCAGGGAAATATGGCAGAACACTGCCTCCTTTCCCGAGTGCACTTAGCAAGGCTGACACTATAGGTTGATCGTTGATTAAAAAAAAAAAAGAATACATTAACCCTTTAAGGACGAGACATACGAATACCCCGAAAAAAATGTTTGTTTTCTACGTAAATGTGCCAAAGACACCAAGAATAAGCATAACGACCAAAAATATTTTTAATATTTCGTAGAAATTTTTTTCAAAAACCCCAGGCAGGAAACTGCAAGTGGGCTTCACCTCAAGACACCTACGGATTCGTTTTCAATTTGTATAGACAGCTCTCATCATATGTGAACCATAGGTATACATTTCATTTGCTTTACAACACAGGTGTGACGCCACTGCAGCTGGATATCTTGCAGCGGCCTGTCTCCTCTGACCTTGCTTTCAAAAGACAGCGAGTCCCGTGCCAAACTTCTTCCTCGTCCAGTGTTCCTTCTCTAAACTAATGACACGTGCTGCCTGTCATTCATTGCTGACCGAAGACATCTAGCAAGAAACTCCGTACTCAATACTGAAACTCAGCAAGAAAAACAATTTTTCTGCTATGTTGCCTAGGCAACACTCGTCAATAAGGGGTTAAAGCGCACATAGCTATGTCAGTTATATGATCGACGAGGCCATGCACCCGAAATCTCTGTCTTCGTAAAAGGTTGGCTGTCTAGATGGCAAAGCGTGCTCCAAAGATAGATATGTGTTGGATGTCGAAGTGAGTGCAGTTGAAGAGAAGCTGCTGGATCGTCTCTCTGCAGTTGCATGCAGTGGTCAAATATGGGGTAGCCAGCCATTCCAATAAGGAAGGAGTACGATTTTATGAAGCCTACCCTCAGTCGTAGGCGGCACAGAAGTGTATAGTGTTGTACAAGGAGATTTAGGCAGATGGTATTCGCAGCCGCTGTGATGGATCAAGCAGGATCAAATGACGAACAAGAATAGTGAACTGAGTGAGTTGGAATACATGAATTCTGTACAGCACAACGAAGAGTGTGTGTCGTCTCTTCTCGCTCGTGTTCCTCTGTTTGTGACGCTGCTTCACAATGAACAAATAATGATTGGAGTTCTCCGTAGCCTTCCAAAGAGCCAGTGAGATTTTGCATGGAATTCGGTGACAAACCTTAATTAGCTGTGTAAGCTTTGCCAGCACCTAGCCGCTGGCCTTACAGCCTTGCATTCTGTTCCTTATTCTGTGCCTTTGCGCTATTCGAACAACATCATGCACTCCACTCTGTCTGCATGTTTGCCATGATTTTTGCCATTGACGACCGTCTTCCGTGTTTATTATTATTATTATTATTATTATTATTATTATTATTATTATTATTATTATTATTATTATTATTATTATTATTATTTTGCTGTGTTTGCACTTGCTTGCTCCTCATTGCACCTAGTCTACTCTGAGCAAATGGAATGCTGTTGTAGAAACTGAGGCCATATTCTTGGTAAATCACTTTCCAGCTTTCAGGGACACTTTCACATTTGAGTGATGTGACATCAGGCAGTACGAGCATTCTCCTCGCTGGCTTAGCCAGTCAGCACCCGCTGAAAGTGATTATAACCCCAGTGATCGACCAAGAAAAAGATATGTTAATACGCTCAAGCAAGAGGGAGAAGGAAATTATTCTAGAAAGGGCAGAGAAGTCACCATGAGCTTATATGTTCTGGCCTGCTACTCTGCAGTGGGGAAGGAAGAAAGGGCACAAGAAAGGGTGACAAAAGATGATGAGGAAAGGAAGACTGGATGCATATAGTATTGCAATCGCAATGTGCTTCCATATTCCTCATCTATACACATAATCACACATAAAGCTTTCCCATCTGTACAGATCATCATCAGAACACATTGAGTCTTCTTAATCGTAATACCCAGCTTAAGCTTGGCTTAATTAAAGAAGCTCTTTTCAAATGGTACTGTGAATTGCGATAGCCACCAACCGCCCAACTTGTTATGTGGAGACAGCTTCCCTACAATTTGGCACAGCTTCTGAAGTCGCGGACTTCTTACATGATAAAGCTCTGTGCGTTCTCCTAAGTGATTGTGGCAAAACCTTTCTTTCTTTTCTCACCGAACTTCTACATGCCTCAAGCACCATTCATAACACAACTTTTCCAGCTACCACCCACAAACCAAAGGCTTGACCGATCATTTCCATCGCATGTATACTTTCCAACATGATCTCAATGTACATCTGCCTGGACCACACGAAACAGGATGCAATCCTACAGTTTGCAACTTTGCACACAATACTGCTACACAATTTACCAACTGCATGTTTTTCCTCATCTATGGCCACTCACCAAGGTTCATCCTCAATGCTCCTCTCTTCTCAATTCCTTCACCCTCTGCAGCTCCCTTTTCCGAGCAGTTTGTTTCTTTCCTCGCCCACTGCATGCTGTCACCTGCACACATTAACACTGACATCTCCCAGGAAGCTCACAAGTGTTGCTACGACTCAACCCGCAGCACTGCCTTTCTCCCCTGGAGACCAGCTAGGTTCACCTCTCACCTGTGCACACTCCCGGCTTATGAAGCAAATTCATGTGTTATTTTATTGGACCTTACAAAGTTATTGAGCAGACTTCCTGTGGTATATTAAATGGGGGAAATGAAGAAAACACAAGAAAACGGCATGCGTGTGCAACGCAACGCTCTTTGACCAGGCACACAGCTTGAGGACTAATAAGGCTTGAGGGCGATGCCCAGGGAAGCCACTTGGATGGCAGGCTTCTAGCAACAGTTCACAACCGATGTTAGATCCGAGAAGATTTGCATATCACATTGCTGTATATCTTAATCCAGAAATATAAACCCAGTTATTTGCCAGTTCAATCCAGCCTCCTACTACAGTGGCTACTCCTACAGTTTATTCGGTACATCTCACTTCCCTGTTAATTACTGCATTTCACCTGTTCGCATCCCTTTCAATGTTCATTACCACTGGACAGAGACAGTGCATGTCTCTCATTTGAAACCATATACTTGGCGCATTTCCTAACTCCCTCACTGACAGGTGGCCACTTCTGCCGCAAAGGGGTGTAGTGGCCGCGAGAGGGCCACAACGTGCAGGCAAGGGCGAGCAGCGAGCGCAGCTCCGAAACCTTTCTAACCACCATACCGTTTGCACCCCGCGCCCCCGTGTCCTCCACTCTCCACCAATGGTGACGAGTGGAAAGGGCGAGCAGCCCCAAGGGCGGCTGAAGCAAAATAAAAATAAAACCAATTGGCGCTGAGCCGTGCTCCCTCAAGGATGAATGGATGGATAGATGGATGAGGCTGAACCCTTTAAACCGGGCGGTGGCATACGCCACCTAGCCATGACTATTAACATATTTTGTACTTTGTGGTGGGTGAAATTTCACCCCTGCCTTGATTTTATCCACCAATGAGATAACCTCTGTTTGGTTATTTCTACCCGCTTAAAGTCTATTTTGCCTTCACTGTCCCTAAACCCCAATGCTTTGAAAAAATCAGCCCCGTTGCCTTGCACTGTAGGGTTAAGCCCTTTACAGAAAAGTATGAGGTGTTCAGCCGTTTCCTCTTCTTCTCCACACGCACAGTACAACGTGTCTATACCTTGGTACTTGACTCGGTACATCTTAGTCCGCAATACTCCCGTCCTGGCTTCAAACAACAAAGAGCTTCCCCTAGAATTATCGTAGATATTTTCTTTGGCAATTTCTTGCTTGAAAGTTCGGTATGTTCCCAGTGCTGATTTCGTCTGCATCCCTGTTTTCCACAGACCCCTCTCTGTTTCCTTAACCTTTTTCTTAACCGCTGTTTCCTGGTTTGCACCCCTACTGCAGTCCAAATATTTGATTGACAGTTTTCTAGTCAGCTTCCTCCATTTTGTATCAACATTCCTCATGTACAAATAACTGAAAACTCTCCTTGCCCACCGCTTTTCTGCCATTTCTCTCAATCGCTCCTCAAATTCTATCTTGCTGCTGGCTTCCCTGCCCTCGAATGACGCCCATCCCATGTCACCCTGTACCCCCTGATTTGGTGTATTTCCGTGTGCTCCCAGAGCCAGTCTACCTACCCCTCGCTGCTTAACTTCCAACCTTGCTCGAACCTCTGATCTCATGCACAGGACCGCATTGTCGAAAGTCAAACTAGGGACCATCACCCCTTTCCAAGGGCTGCAGAAGATAGCGCCAACCTTTCCCTTTCCTCACGAACCACTTATCTAGGCGCACAATCCCCACCTCTGCGCCACTCGCCCTCGCTCTCTCCCCTACGTTTACTCGGTCGTTCTTCTCAATTCTCCCCCAACGGGCCCTTGGGTTGGCCGCGGTTGCCTCTGTTGCTGCCAGCGGGCGGCTTGGGGAACAGACCTAGACGAGGTCTCCCTGTCTGCGCGCAATCCCTTACTTGACAGTTGGGATTCACGCCGTCGAGACGTCTCTCTCTCTCCTCTGCGCGTACTCGCGTCCCAACAGTGGTGACCCGGACGAGGCTTAACGACAACCACATATCGACGCCATGGAGACTACAGCCGAAGCACCAGCCATCTCCGCCGTCGACGTTAAGCTACCGCCATTTTGGACAGCCGACCCAGAACTCGCTCCACCTGCAGTGAACGCGTACACAAGGCTCAAGCAACTGCTCATCAGTCGCCTCACGCCATCAGAGCCTCAGCGACTGAAACAGCTGCTACACGGCGCTGAGCTCGGCGACCGGACCCCTAGCCAATTGTTGCGCCACATGCAACAGCTGCTCGGCACGACGACCACCGACGTGGACAGCAGGCTGCTTCGGGAGCTCTTCCGGCCTGCAGCGGCTCCCCACAAACGTGCGGATGGTCTTCGCCTCGGCTGCCGACAAACAGCTTTCTCAGCTCGCCGACTTAGTAACGGCAGTGGCTTCGCCATTCATCGCGGCGGTGCAAACAGACATGAGAATCCGCACATCTACTAACGAGCTGCAGGACATAAGAGAGCAGATCTCTCACCTCGCCGACACCGTAGCAGCCATACGGGACGGCAGCGCGCGCGCGGCCGCACCAGCGTGCCGCAGCGCAACCCCAGCAACTGCGACAGAGAATCTGTTGGTACCACAGGAAGCACGGCAACGCGGCCCGCAAATGTATTTCACCTTGCGATTACGCGGGAAACGACCGCAGCTGGCACTGAGGGCGACCAGTGTTCTGGATTCCTCAGAGCGTCGTACGTCCTTCAGTGTTCTTTCTCACCGACCGTGACAGTGTCCTGCGATTCCTCGTGGACACCGGGGCTGAGGTGAGCGTGGTGCCGGCTTTGTCAGCAGAGCGCCGTGTCCCCAGTGCGTCTCCCCTTCAGGCGGTCAACAATACCACCATTGCCACTTACGGATATCGCTCGCTGCCACTGGATTTAGGTTTGAAGAAAACATTCCGATGGATTTTCATTGTGGCAGAGGTGAAATTCGCTATCCTGGGTGCAGACTTCCTTCGGCGCTTGGTCTTCTCGTCGATGTGCGCAACAGACGACTCCACGATCCCGTGTCGCAAGCGACTGTGCAGGGCAAACCCTCAAAACACCCTCCGTTGAGTCCTACGCTGCTCGGGCCGGCCGGCGCTGAACATTTTGCTCGCATCCTGCACGAATTTCCTGAACTGACGAGGCAGCCGCCAGCCGGCTCTGCGGCGAAGCACGCGGTATGCCACTACATCTCCACCAGCGGCCCGCCCGTGCACGCGCGGCCTCACCGTCTGTGCCCGGAGAAGTTGAAAGTCGCCCGGCAGGAATTCGACCACATGCTGGAACTGGGGATCATCAGGCCCTCGTCGAGCCCCTGGGCATCTCCACTTCACAAAGTCCCTAAGTCGACACCGGGAGACTGGCGCCCATGTGGAGACTACCGGGTGCTAAACCGGGTTACGACACCAGACAGATACTACCCGGTACCGCATAGCCATGACATCACGACGAGCCTGCACGGTGCTACCATCTTCTCAAAGATAGACCTAGTGCGGGCATACCATCAAATTCCCGTTGCTCCGGAGGATGTCCCGAAGACAGCCATCGCGACGCCCTTCGGACTATTCGAGTTCCTTCGGATACCGTTCGGCCTCCGAAACGCGGGTCAGACCTTCCAGAGATTCATGGACGGAGCCTTACGCGGCCTGAACTTCTGCCACGCTTACCTTGATGATCTGTTAGTTGCAAGTGGCACACCAGAAGAGCATATAAAGCACCTGCGCATCGTTTTCCAGCGCTTAGTCGAGCACGGTGTAGTTGTGAACATGGCCAAATGCGAGCTTGGTGTACCTGAGCTGTCTTTCCTGAGACACGTAATTTCTAGCTCAGGAGTGCGGCCTCATCCCAGCAAGGTTGAAGCGGTGCAAGGATTCCCGCAGCCAAATACAAAGCGCCAGCTGCGAGAATTTCTGGGTTTAGTGAATTTATATACCGTCATTTCATCCCGCACAGCGCCCAAATCCTCCAACCTCTTCACAACCTGTTCGCCACTTCATGAAACTGCTCGGACACCTTTTCCTGGTATGACGAGCCAAGCGAATCCTTCCGCAAGATCAACGACGCCCTGGCAAACGCCGCACTCCTTGCATACCCTAGGCCCGGCATTCCGCAGTGTGTGATGGTCGATGCCTCCGACACAGCCGTCGGTGCTGTCTTACAGCAGCTCGTCGATGGAATCAGGCGCCCGACATCGTTTAATTTTTCTCGAGGAAGCTAACCCCGCCTGAGCGCCGCTACAGTACTTTCGGGAGAGAACTGCTGGCCATGTACGCGGCCATTCGACATTTTCGCCACTTCCTGGAAGGCGTAGAATTCTTCGTCCTTACTGACCACAAACCGCTTACCTACGCCCTGCGTTCGCTAAGCTCCGACGGTGGCGCGCACACAGTGCGGGAATTGCGCCACATGTCATATATATATGAATTCACGACAGACATCCGCCACGTCAAAGGGGGCGACAACGAGGTGGCAGATGCCCTTTCACGGAACCCTATAAATGCCATTGTATCCACACAGCAGGTTGATCTCTCCACTTTGGCAGCAGCTCAACGTGAAGACGACGAGCTAAAGAGCCTGTTGACCGCAACCATGCACTGCCCTGAAGCTGCAGTGGCTGCCAATTCCCGGATCCTAAGACAGAATTTGTTGTGACATAAGTATCGGCAGTGGTCGCCCGTTTGTGCCTTCCAACCTCCGTCGCCACGTGTTTCGATCGCTGCACAGACTCTCTCATCCAGGGATTAGAGCCACACAGAGACTGGTGACGGCAAAGTTTGTCTGGCCATGCATTAATCGTGACGTCCGGCGCTGGGCACGTGAATGTGTAGCCTGCTAGCGTTCCAAGATACAGCGACACACCTTGACAGCACTGGGAGCACTCCCAACCCCGGACTCCCGATTTGATCATGCTCACCTGGACATTGTTGGCCCACTACCACCCTGACACGGACAGACTTATCTGCGGACATGCGTGGATATATTACTCTGTTGGGCGGAGGCCATCCCTATCGTGGACATCACCGCTGAAACGGTTGCCAGTGCTTTCCTGTACCATTGGGTTGCCCGCTCCGGGGTGCCTTCCACGGTCACAACGGACTGTGGCCGGCAGTTCGAATCCGCCCTCTTCACTAGCATCACTCAGCTCATCGGTGCCACTAGCATACGTACAACGGCGTACAATCCCATGAGTAATGGCATGGTGGAACGCTTTCACCGTCAGCTTAAGGCAGCGCTCACAGCCAGGGGAGGATCCAGGTTTTTTCTGAGGGGGGGGGGGGGGGGGTCAGCTTCTGTCAATGATGATGATGATGATGATGATAGTAGCCTTTCTCATTTACCGAAATGCACTGTTTCTGCTCACGATAAATCGGCGTTTTATACGGCTAGAGCAACACCTGTAGCCCGCCGTGGTGGCTCAGTCAGCTCAGGTGTTGCGCTGCTGAGCACGAGATCGCGGGATCGAATCCCGGTCGCGGCGGAGGCATTTCGATGGAAGCGAAATGCAAAAACGCCCGTGTGCTTGCGTTGTAGTGCACGTTTAAGAACGTTTAAGAACACCAGGTTGGCAGAATCAATCCGGAGCCTTCCACTACGGCGTGCCTCATAATCAGAACTGGTTTTGGCACGTAAAACCCCAGAAAAAGGAAGAAGCCCTATAGCGAAGCCAGGTATCGGTTTCTCCGAGCATAAAGGAAAAGGACGTTACCCAATACAGCCATGTGCTTGGCGGCTGTGCCTGATAATACAGGGTGTTCAAAAAACTAAGATTTATGGTTTGCTTAAAATTAGGCACTGGGAGGTACGCAAAGACCACCTGTGCAAATAACTTATGTGGCTAGGTGGGCACAAAGTGAGAGGATAATTATCGCTGTGAGCAGCCGAATTCACTTAAGTTGAACAATTATTTTATTGTCAACTGCAGTAAGTGGGTATGTTTGTATTGAAAACTTAGAGACAGTAGTGTTTCTACACAGTTTCGGTCGGAAGAATTATTCTAGCGTGTTCGTGCTCCGAGATATCCGACTCCAAATTTCTATTGTCGTACTGCGAAGAGTTATGGAATCGACGCGGGAGTGGTTTATGCTTTGCGTTGCTGTGGAAGGGAGGCATTTTGAACGTTTTTAGGGCATTGACATCCTGATGGGTGAAGGGTTGTCATGAAATTCGTGCATGACAACATCAAACTTAAAACGGCAGTATATATGAAATATTCGTTAGCATAGCTAAAAAGGTTTCTGTTGTTGATGGTGTAGTTGTTGCTTTTGATTTCAATAAAACTTACAATACTTGGAAATCAGCAGTCACTTTATTTGCGTAGCCCAGGAAATGACCATGCCCGGTCGTCTAGTCACCATTACGCACGCGCATTGCCCTCCGGCTTCTCCGCTCGCGCCATTAAAATAAAGTTGTTTCTCTAAAAAATAAAGTTGTTTCTCTCTCTCTCGCGCCATTATCTCGGCATAGCAGCTGCCGCCAGCTTTACAGGCTGCGCGGTCGCGTGTTATGACAGCGGTTACGGGTTCTTCGATTTCTTTTATTTCGCCAGCCGTCAGGGCAAGGGAGACAGTTATTATCTTTGCCAATGCATCCGCCGCGTTGTCAGACTAAACGCCGCACCCAACAGCCGCGTCACATCATGGAGGAGCTTTGCGCCAATCCTCACTCTCTTGCATGCGTAATCATGCGAACGACAATTAAAATTTGGAGTTGGATATCTTGGAGAATAGACATGCTAGAAGAATTCTATTAAATGAAACTGTGTAGAAACACGACTGCATCTAACTTTTCAATACAAACATACACACTTACAGTCGATAAACAGTTAATTATTCAATTTTAGGTAATATTCGGCTGCTGACAGCAATAATTATTATCTCACTTTGTGTCCCCCTGGCCACATAACTTATTTGCCCAGGTGGTCTTTACGTGCCTCCCAGTGCCTAATTTTAAGAACACCATAAAGCTTAATTTTGAACACCCGGTATATCTAGCCTGTATTGTTTCTTAAAATAAAATTTGGGATGATCTGTCGCAGGTTTGTTATAAATGCGTAAGCACGGGTCCATCTTTGGAGTTCTGTTGGGACATCTTGATTTCCTTAAGAAGATTCTTTGTGTTCAGCTGAGACACCTTCGTTTGCTTTGGAGCTCCAACGCGGCAACCACTACGCTGGTTGTTTACGATATGCGAATCACCGCGTATGAAGAAGACTCACGACGCCACCTACAAGAACGATGTGGCCTAGTAGCCGAGAGCGCGAGCCAGCGTCTACATGTTTTGCTTCCCACGCGACGTCATCCTTTTACACAAGGCGCGCATCTGCTCCCGTTTCTCTAACCACGCGTGGTTAGCGGCCAACGCCCGCGCCCTGGCGTTGGCCGCTGACGTCACGCTCCCCCACTTCGCAGCCGCTGCTCGAGGCTTCGCCCCGCTCCGCGAGAACGGCCACTCAGATAAACGGATCCGACGGCTTTGAGCCTCCTATGCTTAATGTACGACAATAAAACTGCGAAGTTACAATGAAAAACTTGAGCGTACGAACCGTACTGTGCTCGTACTGGATATTGTCAACGTTTAATTGTAATCACACTTCTTTCTGGGGTTTTACGTGCCAAAACCAGTGATCACACTGAGTGCTACAGTTTAAAAAAAAGTTGCCTATGCGAAGTTCTTAGTTTAGCTGTTAGTTGTTATTATTTATATATGAACACTTCAGCGAGAGATCTCTTTCATTAAGCAGGTTGGTCGCGGAACCGATGACTGCCAATGAGGCAACCGATGACACCCCAATCGGGAACTGAGTTGATCAGTTGCGAAGGCGCTCGCGCGGACATCTGCGTGCTTGGCAAAAGGCACGTCCCCTCGTTCATTCGACGCCACCGATGGGAAGAGTAAGGCACGGCCGGCGCCAGGAGGTCCAAGGTGTTCATGAGAAAAAATAACTACGGCAACTTCGCGACACCACACCCCTACGGAATACAACTAAGCTTGTGAACGAGCTAGCTTTACTTCTACATGGCTCATACCACTGGTACTCGCGAAAAATAATTTTGAAGAATGCTGGTGGCGATACTTTTTTTTTTTTTTTTGCGACAGGGCCATCCCCCTGTCAGCGAGGGGGCGATGCAGAAATCTGAGGGGGGGGGGGGGGTCAGGACATCCGGACATCCCCCCTGGATCCGCGCCTGCTCACAGCAACCGAAGAACACAGCTGGGTAGAGGCGCTCCCGCTCGTCCTTTTGGGCATACGGTCCACTCTAAAAGCAGCCATTGGCTGCAGCGCCGCTGAGCTGGTCTATGGCACGACACTCAGGCTGCAAGGGAGTTCTTTGTGCACGGCTCAGACGACACACCTACGGCTTCCAGTGGTTACGCACTTCGTCTACGCGATATGATGAGCAAACTTCGTGCTGTGCCCCCGCGGTATCCAGGGACGCGGGCCGTATACATATACATGTCGACCCGCGGCTCACATCGTGCCCATACGTGTTTGTGCGACATGACGCTGTTCGGCGGCCTCTTCAACCATCATATGATGGACCGTTTAAGGTCCTCCGCCGTGGGGACAAGCATGTCACCATCGATAAAGGCGGCCGCCAAAAGGTTGTGTCGCTTGAGAGATTGCAATGATTCGCTGCGCCGCACCTGTGGCGGAGAGGGGAGGAGGAGAGCGCACACCTGCGTAGGACAGGAGAATGAGGGAGAGTTGCGCATGCGCAGTATGGGTGCGGACGCCGCAGAACGGACACTGCCCCGAGCATAAGATGCTCGCGCATCTAAAAAAAAAAAAAAAAAAAACGGCGGCAGCGTGATGCGGGCGCGCGGTAGTTGCCTAGGCGACAGAGAAGTCTTGCTCGGCTGCTGTGCGCTTTGCTCTAGAGATGGGCAAAACGGCTCACTTCAGTGAGCGGCTCGGAACGGCTCAGCTCACTGAAATGAACCGGTTCATTTGAACGGCTCACCGGTTCACTTCAACGTGTAACCTGTGTTATGCATATTCTATAGTTATGTGGCTTTGAAAAAAAAACGATATATGCATAATTTAATAACTGTGTTATTGGTATTTTCGCTATGTTTATAGAATATTTTTACATATATTAAAAGCGTGAATTTTTAGGTGTAATGAAGCTTTCTTTTCTGATATTGGGGACAAAATGCTTATGATACTGTGACAGGCAGAATGCGACGTACTTTTTTCAGAAAAAAAATATGTAACTTCATTGTCATTACAGAAGCTTGTCCGTTTTTGTGGTACTTTAAAATCAACTTTTGTCAAACTAAGAACACAAAATGATTGTACATTATGTTTCAACTTTATTCATTTATTCACATACGTATGTTCACTATAATATGAGTAAGCTGTAACGCCATGCAATATGAATGTAGAAATCATTTCTTGAAGTACAATACAAAAATCATACGAAAGATCCACAAAACTGCCACACGTACCTTTCGTTTTTTTTTTTTTCTCCTCTTGAGTGCACGCGCGATACTGGCGATCATGCCATCATACACCAGGACAAAAAAAAAATGAAGTTCTATTACAACACAACAGATCATTGGCCTCGTTTTATTGACGTGCTAATGATACACGCTCAGAAAATGCACTGAAGTGAATGTCATGGGCGACATTTTCATGACTACACTAATTAGCACAAATGAAGACCAGGACGTAAACGACGTTCACGACGTTCACCTCTTGTCGTTAAAGGGCCCCTAAACCACCCAGAGGTCGAAATTTAGTTGTGGTTTTGCAGTTGTGCACGAGTCTACAACGAACACGTAGCCGCGACAATTTTTCGAAATGGTGCCGTAATAGCGGAGTTACACGCGTTTGATGATCGAAAAACGGCCCTCCCTTATTTCGCTCTTTCCTTCGCTACTCTCCTCATCGGCTGGTGTCCCCTCCTCGCCGAGTGCTTCTCGAAAGGTCACGTGACAAATGTCATCGCCAACGCGCTTCTCAAAACACTGCATACTTCCGGTCACGTCCACGCTAGCGGACAGCTCCGTCGGCTAGGCGCGCCTCGTCGGCGACCTAAAGTTGTGGTTTGGTCATAGAATAAAGACGTTTGGTGCCGAGTAAACGAAATGCGTAGCATTACTGCACGGCACATGGAAAGCGGAGAAACCACCTTGATAACGAAAGTGAGGGCACTGGCAACACTCGAATGGCGGCAATTTAGTCCGCGGTCGCCATATGTTTTCGAAACCGTGCATACGCCGATCAGTCCAAGAAATCAGATGAGACACGTTGTAACTGCGCCTGAAATTTCGGTCGCCGTCGTTTTTTTTTTTTCATTTTTATTTAATTAGTATTACTGTACCTTCTTCATGCAGAGACCGCGGGTACGTGAACATTAGCTTAGCTTTAAACGTTCGTAAATTTAAACGGATGCAAAACTCCGATATACGCGGCCGGCTGCTTGGTCTATATGTTTTGCATATGTACATGCCTTGAAAATCGTTGTATTGGTTATAGTGCGGATATATTCGCGACTCCAGCGACTTACATTATAAGCGGTCTACACTTATACATAGTTTGCACGTGCGTCACTTCCGCACCGGTCCGCGAGCCTGTCCGCCATCTTTAGGCACCTGCGCGCCTGCGGAAGCGCGCTGGAGCAGGCTGCGCGCGCTGACGCTTTGTTGATCCGAAGTTCTTTCTCGCGTCGTGATCATGCCAATCTTGCGATTTTCGGTTGCTGCACAAGAAGTACCACTGCCGCGAAGCCGAGCTACGCAGAACCGGGCGTAGGTCCGCACCAAAAGTAATAACATGGCAGTGCGAACGCACAAGATCGAATGCTGTCAGAGAAACGTCCATGCCTGTGGCTTTCCCGGATAAATCGGAAGGACCTGAACAACGTGCGTGTCGTCACTTTGTTTCGGGCGAGTATATAACACGCCGAAACACTGCACATCATGCATGATCGTAAAAGGGCGGCAGCGAAATCCCCTGTACTGGTTGGCGACTGCCTGCTCGCCCACGCATGGTCGCTTTTACCGCTCTGAAAAACACCCGTGTACGTGTGTTGTAGTGCACGTTAAAGAACGCCAGGCGGTCAAAATTATCCCGGAACCCTCCGCCGCGTGTTTCATAATTAGATCGTGATTTTAGCACGGAAAACCCGAATTTTTTTTAACGGCCTGTAAACTGCTTCGCACCGTCATTTCTTGGTATGTGTGCTTCGCTTTAATTAGCGATATGCTAAGCAATATTTGAATGTCTGCATGCTTTCAATATAATGGGCTACTTCTATTTAACGCAACAAAATTCACATGCACGGACATGCACCGAACTGTAAACCAAAACTCGCATAAAGAAGCGAACACACGTTTTGAAGCTTGGGGAAAAAGTGCATATAGGTGAACCTTTGTGGCAAGAAAGCTGTCCCTGAATGGAGCAGCACAAAAAATACTGAGATAATTTTCTCTGCCGCACGCCAAGGAACATATGCTTTCATTGACTCACCTCGCCGAGGACGATGGTAAGACGCGACGACAGGCGCTTCGCTGCAACCTGCCTCACCCAACCGCTCGTGAAGTAATTGTGCGCCTTCAGCGATTTGTAAGCCTTTATTTCGTTCAGCGTCACGTAGCTCGTGGACGGGACAAGATAATAATATCCACGTACGTCGTGGCCGGGAGCACCTCGGGGTCTGAACTGGTACCCACGCCAACGTGCAGCTAGTATGGGTCCACGCCGTAGCACATTCCGACCTTTTCTTTGTAGCGAGCCCGCGTCGGCCCTACAAGCTCGTCCATGTAGGAAGGGAAAAATTCAGGGCTCCTGACTTTTGCCATCGCAAAGCTTTCACAAGAACACACATGCGGCGCTGACACGTAGAAGCGAACGCCGAACACAAGCGCAGCGGGCCAGCGGCTAGTAGCGAGGTGCCTAGCGATGGCGGACGGTCGGGGCAGGCGGCGGATATGACGTCACGTGCAAACTATGTATTGTGCTCAAGGTGATCCCCCTGTTGGGACGCGAGTACGCGCGGAGGAGAGAGAGAGACGTCTCGACGGCGTGAATCCCAACTGTCAACTGCTTTTATTTTTCTTTTGCTTCAGCCGCCCTTAGGGCCGCTCGCCCTTTCCACTCGTCACTATTGGTGGAGAGTGGAGGACACGGGGGCGCGGAGTGCAACAGGTATGGTGGTTAGAAATGTTTCGGAGCTGCGCTCGCTGCTCGCCCTTGCCTGCACGTTGTGGCCCTCTCGAGGCCACTACAGCACTTAGTGAGTTGCCGAACGAAGTGATTAAAGGACCAGGCGAGTAGGGGCTCTTGAGCACCGTCCACTTTGCGTACGTCGCGTGAGCACCTCTGGAGCTTGCGCTGCAGCTGGGGGCCCTGGCGAAGGCGGGGGCTCTCTTGACGGTGTTATGATCGGCTTGGGACTGCACCTGTCAAATGTGGGAAAGAAGCCCGAGCGCCTTTGTGACGAGATAAACCTCTTTCATCCTCGAGGAAGCGTCTCACCTCTACGGAGCAGACGAAAACGGCGAGCTACCAAGAAGGAGGACCCGAGGGAGAGGAGGTCGTCAACTTGACCCCCCGACAGAGGTCTGACACTTCCACAAGTTCCCCGAAGGAGTCATCGGCAGGTTATGATCTTCCTGGAATCTGTATCTCTCCAATGTGGGAAGCAAGCCCCAGCGCTTTTCCCGTGACGAGATAAACCCCTTCATCCCCGAGAAAGCTTCTCACCTCTACGGAGCAGACGAAAACGGCGAGCTACCAAGAAGGAGGCCCCGAGGGAGAGGAGGTCGTCAACTTGACCACCGGAGAGAGGACTTCCCCGAAGGAAACATCGGCCACCACGAGGGGATTTAAGGCCGTCCTGGCCCCCGTGTTAATCAGAACCGCTCGAGACTCGGATAGAGTCAAAACCATGTACCAATGAAGTGAATACAATCTTTTCTATTTTTCATCATCACGATGCCCGCCTTCATCGTCGTCTCCTGATTCCTGCGGTGACGACCCACCTCACCCGGTCGAGATTTTATCAGCTGGTTGGCAGCAATGGGATACTCCACCCTTCGTCCTGGCTTCAGCAGAATGGTGAGCGCTTGACTTTCTTTGAGAATTTGCCAGGTTTTAGCTTGTGTGTTTTCTAAAACGGCGAATTAGTTTCTGTACGTGCAGGCTCCTGTTGAAAGCTTCTTCACGTCACAGCAGAGTAAGAAAGTCCTCGTTCGGGATTGACCATGGATTTGAGCAAACGGAGAAAGCCAGAGTTGTTATTACTTTGTGAAGAGCTGGGAATTGAGGTCGGGAAAAGTCAGAGAAAGCCGCAGCTTATTGAGGCGATTGAGAAGTGCGGGGCTCTTGAGGACGAAATTTCAGAAGCATGGGAAGAGATAGAGAAACGAGCTGAGAAAGCTGAGCAAAACGCTGCAGAAGAGAGGGAAAGGCAAAGGTCTGAGAAAGCTGAACGAAGTGCTGCAGAAGAAAGGCAGAGAGCTGATCAAAAGGAAGCTGCAGAAAGAAAGGAACGCGAGGAACAGAGAGCTCACGAAATAAGGCTAAAAGAACTAGACGTGCAGCTGGATCTGGCCAGGCAATCAGCAAATAACCTCTCAGTAGGTGAAAGACGTTCAGGTGAAGCAGGACTGAAGATAAGGGATCTCATGCCGTCGTACAAAGTGAACGATGACATGGGTTTGTTTCTCGTTACTTTTGAACGAACCTGCGAGAGAAACGGGTTGGCACTAGAGAGTTGGCCGCAACAGATTCTGACCGTTCTTCCTGGCGAAGCAACCGAAATATTGCAAGGCTAACGAAGGACGAATCAGAGGATTATCAGAAAGTAAAAGCTGCGTTGCTAAGGAAATATCGGCTCTCAGCGGAGGCTTTCCGCCGCCGTTTTCGGGAGGCAGCTAGGACACCGGGCGAGTCTTTTCAAGATTTCACTTACAAACTGAAAGCCAATTTAATTGAGTGGCTAAAAGGGGAAGATGCGTTCGGTTGTCACGACAAGGTTGTTGAGCTAATCTGCATAGAGCAGTTCTATGGGTCCTTGAGCGAAGAGATGCGCCTGTGGATTCAAGATAGGTCGGGCGAGAAGGGCTTAGAACGTGCTGCAGTGCTAGCGGATGAATTCGCCGCACGTCGCGTATCCGAGAAAACGCGCGTCAGGCCGTTGACTAAATTCGGCAAAGAGGAAAACAGGCGCCCCTTTCACAAAGAGAAAGCTGGAAGTGAGACCAAAGACATGCCGACAGATAATTTAGGCCAGAATAACAGCGCAGCGAAAGACGAAAGAAAAACAGAAAGGGCGTTTGAGTCTAGAAAACCGGTCGTCTGTTTCCGTTGCCAGGAGCCTGGACACCTTGCGATCGGCTGTCGGAAGCCTAGGATTGTTTTTTTCTTTAGTAAATGACGACGGCAACTTGGAGCTCTTAGAACCCTACATTCGCGACCTCGCAGTGAACGGAACGCCATGTAGGGTACTTAGGGACTCGGCTGCGACAATGGGCATCGTCCACCCTGCGTATGTGCAACCTGAGGATTTCACCGGGGAACATGCGTGGATCCGGCAGGTAGTTGAGGAGAATAGTGTCTGCTTGCCCATAGCCAACGTGAATATTGAGGGGCCGTTCGGACTATTGAGGACTGAAGCCGCAGTATCACAAAATCTGTCCAAACATTATCCCTACTTATTTTCAAATCGCTCAGAAATGCTGCTAAAGAAAAAGGGCCTGAGTTTTGGCGACCCTACGGTCCAAGCTCTCCCGCGTAACACGGCTCAGGAAATCGCGGTAGAAGAGAACGATTGCGCCACGAAAGTGGAAACAGTGGCTCTTCCGGAGGCCGTTCCTTGCGGAGACAAGGCTTGTTTCAGCAGCCCTAAAAAGGTCAAGGAGGCGCTGAAAAACTCCCTTGTACTTCCGCATTTGAACGACAGTCCTGAACCGCCCAAAGGAGAGGAGACTGACATGGCGGCCAAGCAGAGCAGGAACATGACACTCGGGGATAGCAGAGGCACATTCAGTGACCGCCTGGCGGGGGAAAAAATTTTCAGACGGCGCAAACGAGCGAAGTATTTAGCACAGCGCAAATTCGAGGAAGACGCCACACCGCAGCCCGTAAGCAAAGGGAACAGGCCATCATGCAGAACGTCAAAGGGCTCGTTATGGTGGTTGAGAAAACGGAGACGTCTAAGGCGGATGACATCAGAAAAGGGCGCGTCTCCGCGAGTAGGACGGCGGCTGAAAGGGGCAACCTGGCTGAGGTACGCGCGCAAGCACAGGGCCAGTCAAACAGTCAATGAGGGGGAATGCGCCGCGAGAGGGAGAGCAAAGGAAGAATGGCGATTCTCCTCGCGTTTACGGCCTCCCTCTCTGAGACGCGAAAGAAAGCTGCGGCCACACGAATTGACAGGTGACGGGAGGGGGCAGTGTATGTCTGGCACCCTTTATTGCCCATGGCGAGGCCCAATGACTTTCAGATTGCGACTTAGTCGAGTGCGCATTAGGAGGTAGTAATTGTCGAATTGGGCGCCTCCATAAGGTTCCCGTTTGTAAATTTGTAAATAGAGCACGTTGCATTTTTTTTTCATTTGTTAGTTATTAAGACCTTATTTCTATTAATTTCAAAGGTTCCGCGTTAATCTCGGTGATTCGTTGTGATGATTGTTATGCGCGCCAGTTACGCGAATAAAACTGCGAAGCAGGTTTTGCGACGGTGGTGGCTCGTGAACGCGCTGTTTTTGTAGATAGGCATTGACATAGGAGGTTTGTAGAAACAAACCATTTTGGGTAATTCAATGCTTACAGGGTAGGTGCGTTTATCGGCTACCATTGTAGAATTTGGATTTGGTGAAACGCGTTCGGAGAAGCAATTTTCACGGTGTCGCGCGCAGATAGAGTATGGCTTTTGGTTTTCTGGCTTTAAATGCCACTTTATGAATCAGCTTAATTAGGAGTTCAAGTGGTCATCAGAGCGCAGTACATTTTGCCTTAGAAGCGCTGGTACTGGCAGATACTATTGACCCAACGAGTAACTAACTCACTGCGCAGAATTTATCCGTCTGATCATTTTCAATGCACTCTCAGTCTCTCAATAAATGTGGCTTTCCCGGGCAGGAGAAACAAAAACGTTAGGTATTAGGTTAAATGAAATATGCACTTAAGCCTAGTTTTTTTTTCCTTTTGTTAATTTTCGGGAAGCTCGAACGAGGGCTGCAGGTTTAATTCTGATAAGGTTTTGTGTGAAGAATGTGTGAACCTGGCAGTTCTCATGGTTAGTTGGGTGCTCTCTGTTTGTTGTGCCTTGGGCTTGGCGTGGTCTATTTCCAGAGGGTGTCACCTGGCCTGCCTTTGAACGAACGGCGAAACGAAGCAGAGGCACGGGGTCTACGGTCTCTTCGAGGTGCTTGGATGCTGCAACCCCTTCGAGACCTCCTGTGGCGGTGGACGGGCTGTTATGATCGGCTTGGGACTGCACCTGTCAAATGTGGGAAAGAAGCCCGAGCGCCTTTCCCGTGACGAGATAAACCTCTTTCATCCTCGAGGAAGCGTCTCACCTCTACGGAGCAGACGAAAACGGCGAGCTACCAAGAAGGAGGACCCGAGGGAGAGGAGGTCGTCAACTTGACCCCCCGACAGAGGTCTGACACTTCCACAAGTTCCCCGAAGGAGTCATCGGCAGGTTATGATCTTCCTGGAATCTGTATCTCTCCAATGTGGGAAGCAAGCCCCAGCGTTTTTCCCGTGACGAGATAATCCCCTTCATCCCCGAGAAAGCTTCTCACCTCTACGGAGCAGACGAAAACGGCGAGCTACCAAGAAGGAGGACCCGAGGGAGAGGAGGTCGTCAACTTGACCACCGGAGAGAGGACTTCCCCGAAGGAAACATCGGCCACCACGAGGGGATTTAAGGCCGTCCTGGCCCCCGTATTAATCAGAACCGCTCGAGACTCGGATAGAGTCAAAACCATGTACCAATGAAGTGAATACAATCTTTTATATTTTTCATCATCACGATGCCCGCCTTCATCGTCGTCTCCTGATTCCTGCGGTGACGACCCACCTCACCCGGTCGAGATTTTATCAGCGGAGACACCGCGGCGGCGTCACTGCGGCGTCACGACGGCGCTGTGCTTCCGTCGTTCTCTCTCTGTGCAACGATGTGCGAAACTCCATGAACAACGTCGGCGCTAGTTGCAGCGGCAGCGCCACCGCCGCGGAGCAGAGGAAGGCTCGGGAAGCCGAACAGCCGAACGTAAACAACCAAAGCGGACGTAGGTAGCGGACGTGCTCTGCCTCACGGAAACGTGGAACGCCGCACGGCCGACCATCAACAGCTACGACGTGATCGTGTGTACCGAGGAGGCACAACGGCAAGTCGGTGGTGTCGCCGTATACGTGAAACGCACTCTCACCGCAAACGCAAGGACCTAGACCTACCGGTCACCACTCGAGGCACAACGGAGAGCACTCGGCCGTCCGACTATCCTTCCACGGTGACAACATCGTCATCATGACGCTGTATCTAAAACCCAACATCTCAAGAGAAAGCGTCGAACTTTACCTCGCAAGGTGCATGGTAGAGTACACCAAGACCTACAGAAACGCGCCCTTCATACTCGCAGGGGACTTCAACGTAGACATACTGACAACCGCGATTGGCTGGTGCAGCACGTACATGAAGGACGTATACTCTTTGCGATGCATTTCCCAAGATCACAAGCAACCCTCCACCATCAGGGGAACGTGCATAGACCTCGTTTTCGCAAATTTCAAACTCGACCCTCTGCAGCAAGACCCATTGACGCTACACTTCACCGACCACAAAGCCATCGTCTTCAAGATACCGCGCGCACCGACGCTAGGAGTCACGTACGATCTCTAAATGATGATGATGATAAAAATGTATTTATTGTAGGATGGCTCGAAGGCCTATTATGTGGAATAGGAAGGGGAGAGGGAAGGAGAAATTAGTGCCTTCCATCTCGGCCTGATACGTGCCGCCTATGCCTGCCGGTTTTGCTTCGCCCAGCCATGGCGACTCCACTCTATCCCTTCTTTCGCTCCCACCAGGAGGCACTGCTCCCACTTACCCCTCCCCGTTGGCGCTGAGCCGTGCTCCCTCAAGGGCTGCAGAAGATAGCGCCAACCTTTCCCTTTCCCTCAAGAACCACTTATCATCATCAGAGCCGTCCTAGAAGCTGCGTGTCCTTGGCGAAAAACCCAAGAGCGAGTCCAGAATCTAAATCTCTAAATCTGATCTCTAAATAAAGACGCAACAACCCCGTACAAACGTCTACTCTCTTCTCAATACATTCTCTCACTCTTAACTTTCATTGGGTTGTGTTGCCAAGTGAAACCAAACGGCAACTCGATGCGCACCCCCAGCGATGCTTTCGCATCCCACCATGGTTGCCCGTAGGGTGAGATGATGTGATTTTCTTTTTTTTCCCCGTTAGTTCGTTTGTTTCGCGACTCGCGCTACTCCTCCGTGTCGGCCTCGTTGAAAAACGTGCTCGCAACCGCGCTTGTTGGCGCGGTTGCGAGCACGCACAAGTACACGGGCGTTTTTCAGAGCGGTAAAGGCGACTATGCGTGTGGGAGCGGGCGGTCACCAACCAGTACGGGGCTTTCGCTGCCGCCCTTTCACGATCATGCGTGATGTGCAGTGTTTTGGCGTGTTATATACTCGCCCGAAACGAAGTGACGACACGCATGTTGTTCAGGTCCTTCCGATTTATCCGGGAAAGCCACAGGCACCGACGTTTCTCCGACAGCATTCTTGTGCGTTCGCACTGCCATGTTATTGCGTTTGGTGTGGACCTACGCCCGGTTCTGCGTAGCTCGGCTTCGCGGCAGTGGTACCTCTTGTGCGGCAACCGACAATCGCGCAGAATGGCATGATCACGACGCGAGAAGGAACTTCGGATCAACAACGCGTCAGCGCGCGCAGCCTGCCCCAGCACGCTTCCGCAGGCCCGCAGGTGCCTAAAGATGGCGAACAGGCTCGCGGACCGGTGCGGAAGTGACGCACGTGCAAACTATGTATAAGCGGTATTTCGTCGCACGCCGCTGCACTATGGAGTTCTATGGGAGAGTAAAGGGGAGTCAGAAAAGGTCGAGTTGTAGCCAGTTCTGCACTATAAACGGTTACGTTATAGGTGCATGGTCTAAGCTGTACGAGACTTCCTGCTTCCATATCATCGTCACGTGTAAACCTATCTCTGTACAGATCATTAGCGCATGTCACGTCTTCGTCATCATCATAGCTCAAGCTTGGCTATTCCCCCATCTAAAACTGCTAAACGCCATGTATCCCACCTGCTATAGGGCCACGTGCCCTTGGTGCGGTGGCATACCTACACTAATACATGTAACCTGGGAGTGTACCAAGCACCCTCATAGGCCAACTAATAATATCACAATGGAGCAGTGGGAGGCACAGCTCGCCCGTTCCGACTTGGCAGGACAAAAGTCCTTAATTAGCCAGGTCAGGCAGGCGGCAGAGGCCAGTGGGGCCCTGGACTGAGGGGCTCCGACCACCGCTACTTAAAATATTATTTTCCAGCCAAATAAAGTTTCTCTCTCTCTCTCTCTCTCTCTCTATATATATATATATATATATATATATATATATATATATATAATGCGGTTCCTTCCAATATACCATAGTCGCATAATGCAGTGGTCTCTCTAAAGCCTCAAGTCTAGTCGATGTTCTATAAGTAGTCTAGAACAACACTCATAGTCGTATTCACTGCCGTGCAGCCGTACCAAGAACCAGTAGCGCACCCAGGATCTCTGCCAGGGGGGGGGGGGGGGGCTGACAGTTTGCCAATACCATCTAAACAGCGCTAATTTCACTTTCTTCGGGGGAAATTGTCAAAAAATGCGCTTTTTGCGAGTGTGCAGACGATTGCGCGTCTTACATCTTAGTTGCAGTACTCAAATGCGTAAGGAAAGAAAAGGGGTTTAACAAAAGAGGGGGGTTAAGTCGGCCTCAGGGGGGGGGGTTACAACCCCCGAATCACCCCCCGTCGGTGCGCCACTGCCAAGAACCCAGAATATCAGCTTATGATAATGTCTATCTTATGTTTGCAGTGCAGAGGTCAGTGTCTGTCGCTCTTTCAAGTAGGCCGGGCAGTCACAAAAGACATGCATGCGTGAACACAGCAATATTCACAGTTTAGGCTGTTCACACGGTTGACGAGATGTGCATAGTGTTGAGTAAAGGCAACATCAAGGTGAATTAAATGAAGCATGTTTGCTTCATTCCGCTTGACATTAGGTGGGCTAATTGAGACGAAAAGTCCTGTCAGGGCCTATTTCCTGGAGGCACCTGTAAGGATGGTCTGGTTGAGATATTCTAGAGTCTTGCATAAGTGAAGTAAGCAGAGATTTCTTGTTCACTCGTGAATATGTAATATGTAGTACTATGGTGGCTTCAGCATCGGCTAGCTCATTGCCGGCCAAAACACAGTGACCCAATGGAACGTAATAGTGTGACCATTCCTTGCATAATGTTGAGTAACTCTACAACATCTAGGGCCAAGTTATAATACGTCTCTTCTCATAAAAGAATAAACAATTTGCAACACTGATTTTGCATCGAGATCACTATCCACTTATGGGCTGTCTGGCAGAAGACAAAACTAACAGCTTCCCACATGGCAACTATAATTCTGCAGCTGTTGAAGCCATCCTGCGGTTCAATTTGAACTGACAAGATGCGTCTAATTGTGGGATCACAAATGCCACTGTTGAAGCACATGAGTAATGGATCCATTGGTGTATACGTGCAGAGAGCCCCGGTAGAGCACGGACAAATGGAACAAAGTAAGCTGCCTCAGGCCAGCGAACGGGACTAGCGACTTCTTAGCAATCCTGTGTATTTGAAGCTGCATTAATGGTCTAGGCAGTGCCCATGGAGGTGTTTCCGAGATGTTGGCAAGGTTGATGCCTGAAGGGATAACATCCCAATGAGATTTGAGAGCTCTTGAGTAGACACAACCAGGACGAGTTACTGGAAAAGTTAGGGGATGGCGTGCATGTCAAATCAGCAGTCGAAGGTGAACACATCACAAGACCTGCAGTCATCGATAGGATAGGTCCACTATTCCCTGGATATTGTGCGGCAGGTCTGCAGTGCTCATAAATTCAAATGTGAACAATTATGAAACTTCTACAATGCGTTGTTTCATTTCCAGGTTTACCTACATTTGTAACAGCAGCTTCTGACTCCAAAACGTAGGCTCTACATGCTTAGAAACTGGCTACAGAGCAATTACGTGTCACACTTCCATGTAATTATGCATAACAGGCATTTGTTCTTGTTAGCACTTCAATTTATCAGCACTGTACATTGTGGCAGGCCTAGGCATATTTGCAGTGTTTTAGCCTGAAGAACATGTATGAAACTCAAAAGCATTGTCTGTAGCACATTAACGTTTTATCCAGAATAGGTAGGTTTCAGTCAATGATGCAAATATGATGCAGGTATATTGAAGCAGTGCAATGGAACGAGGACAAGAAAACAACCACAACAGGACTTGTCCGCGTCCAATTGCGCTGCTTCAATATATACCTTCAAGATGAACTAACTGACCCAAATCGAGATATTTCACATGTAAGTGCTGCTGTGAAACATAGCTCGCATACTTATAGTGCCTAAGTTATAGTCACCACATGTAAATCAGAACAATGTTGCATAGCAAGCTCTATGCAAAAGCACAGCCCCAAGAATGATGCTCGGGTTCTTCGTGCAAGAAGCAATTGCAGTGCCACGATGGCAGGAGTAGTGTCAGGCTGCCTGCTCCCTTATAGGTCTCTTGCACTGGAGTTTTGAATAGAGTGCCTCGATGATTCTTGTTTTGAACGCACCGTGCTACAACCTGGTGGTGAGTAACATAGCTTGGTAGTACAAGTCACCTCTTGGTGTAGAGTTATGTTGAGGCAAGGAGGTAGAACATTTCTTGCTTGCTTTGCATATGTGTTTATTTCTGCCAATATTTGGCTGTTCGGCAACTGGAACAGGGATCTGCACTTGCTAGGAGTAACCTCCATCCAAGTTTGCCAAAAGGGTGTCCCCTTATTGGACGGATTTTCTTGAACCATGAACCATTTTTTCCTTTTTTTCTTCGACAAACTCGTGCGTTTCCTTTGTAGCTTCGTGTTACAGTTGGGTAGATGACAATTGTTCCTTTCATGAACCTTCCTCCACCTTGCGGGTTTTCGCACAACTGACAGCCATATTAGCACGTGTTCTAGAAACAAGTTGCAAAAGGTTATTACCGAATAAAATTAATTGTATTATAAACTCAGATTATTTAAAAAGATTTAGTGCCACAGAAGGCATGAATTTCAAACACACAGCAGATCTGTTAGCAGCCTGAAAATTTCCGTAACTAGCAGGCACTCACAGACTACCAAACAATTGTAGCATTTACTATTTGTGATACTAAGGAGAATCTACTTTGTTCTGCAAGCAATGTCAGTTGCAGGTTGGAACTGTTTTCATTACGCATGTGCTACCATAGCCTACACGTAGACTGCCCTTTGTGTTGCAGTGTGACCCAGCATGTTGACGGCTCTCAAAAGCATCTCTATTCTTTACACACTTTGACATAGCTAAAAATGGTGCAAAATAGTATTTTTGTATGCAATCGTGCAGTGCCCACTTTGACCTGCATAACTATTTACTACATTCTTTGTCCGATCACCTCCGATCACCAAAGTTTTATATTAAATTTTAAATAGCTTGCAAATGCTTTATCTAAATTTTTCTTACCTCAGAGATTTACCACTTTTTAAAGCTAAATCACTGGTCTTTAAATTTAACCATACATTTCTGTGGCCTACTGTTTGATACAACAGAATATTTTATGCAACATGTTTTATGTGCATATTTATGTACAACAACAGCAACTCACATTCTGCATAACGTAAATCAGTCTATCATATTACAGGGAAAAAAAAAGTTCTGTGGTACCACCCAGAGCAGTTGAAAACAATAGAGCTGAACAAACAGAGCTGAGTGAAAACAATCGAGTTGAAAACATTACCAGCCCCGATCTGTGGGCATTTGCTTCCTCCTGCAGTTGCACTTGCGATCCCCCTTCACTCTTATGTCACTAACTCTTTCGACATTACTGCATCACCTAGTTGACACTTGAATACTCGACATGTACTCTCATCACTGCCTTGCTTATCCTTGCCCACTGGCATCTTAACTCCCACTGCTCTTCCCAATTGTGCAAAGGCAAGAAGTCAGGGATGCTGTCAGTCACAGTGCATGCCATTTGTAGATCTGTAAATGCAGATGTACGTGTCTATGCTTTCCTTTATTCTAAATCCATTTTCTCCCTGAACTTCCCACTGTGCAGCTGACTGCTGTTATCATATGAAGAAACCACTTTCGTTTTCTGATATTGCATATACACTGCACTCTCGAAGATAATTTTGCAGAGCTGCAGA